>NW_027044975.1:0-24467 GCF_964019385.1 Sycon ciliatum | reverse complement strand
AAGGTTTGTGAGACTACAGAAGTGAAGTGAGAACTGAGTGCAATGGGGGTGAGATCAGGCTTGTACAAACGAATACAAACAGCCTCAATTACTACTTTCAACTGACGTCATCACTGCATAGGTGCTTCAATTTTCAAAAGACATCCAATGGACGGTCCCTGGCCCACGGCTGTCCCATGCATGCGAAGCGCGTTCATTTAATATGGCGGCCAAATTTTAATCTTTTTCATTTTTTACGCGATCTGGCCTAGTCGTATGTTTGCAATTTCGCTCGACTTCCATCTCAAACGGGCAAGGTCAACCGAAACCACGGGTGTTTGCCAGGTCATTCGATAGAGTTTAGAGCTTGGACTGGCCTTGCCTTCGACTGTGCCGCCGCTCGAGCGATCTTTTTGGGTTACCCACGCGCTACGCATGGTTTCTTTCTCGACGTGGGTGCAATTATTTTTGGATCGTCGCTCGATTTCAAGGGCTCACCAACCTCGTCAGCGAATTTTCTCCGCCTCGCAGACAATTTTCTAGTATACCTCGATGTCCTAGCCTTTCGATTTTGTGTATTCCTAAGCTTGACGTGCATCACTGTAGCTTTTCATGGCCATGTTAGAGACGTTATTTTGTTCAGAAATGGAGGCTCATGTTAGCTTCCTGTCGTCGTGTTGTCGTATTGGAGGGGAGAAATTCGCGTCAAGGAGTGGACGGACGAAGTATCGTGTGGCAGATCATACTCAATCCATTTTGGCAGTGTTTCATCTCAATGTGGATGAAACCAAATACACCCTGAACTTTTTTGCCACACTTGCAAATTGGCCATGGAATGCACTGCTACTGCCAGGGGCCCAACATTCTCTGGAGCTCCAGAGGTGGATGTACACCGTTCAAAGACTGGGAGCCACACAGTGGGACAAACTGTTTGAAATGCAAGTCTTCCAAGCCTGGCAGGAAGTCCAAATGCAAAACACAAACGCAAGACAAACTTGCGGCATGGGAGAAAACGCGGGCCATCGCCCGCAAGCACGAGCACATGCACGCCGCCACCACTGACAGCAGCATCACCAACAAAACCTCGCCCCACCACACCAGTACCTGATCACTGGATAGTTTAGTCTGTTCAGTTTACGAATTGAAAAAAGGAAGACAAAATAACAAAACTAAAAACACGAGCGTCGCATGGACCGAATCTGATGAGCAGCAGCACGTCACACCCGCATACCAAGTTTAGTAATAGTAGTAGTAGTATAGTATTTATTCATATTTCTCTAGTGCTTAGTGGGTAAATCTCTGCATCCAGAACAGTTCAGATAGGAATGCAATAACACACGCACAATGTCCACTATGTCACAGGTAGGGAGAGAAGTGTTTGCAGCTTGCTGGTAGACGTTCAGCCGTGCATGCATTGGCAAATGGCTAGAGCAGACGGCCCGCTGTCCTTAATGTAAGGCACACACGCAAGCGTCAGAGCTACAGCAGCCAAACAGCATAGTTTATGGATTCATGAAAGACTGCACCATACACTGCGCCAGCTCTGGTAGGGTGCCCTATTTGAGCATCGTCACTGGTCGGTGACGTTTTGCAGGCCTCACCATCAAAGATGCGAGGTGATGCTGCTGATCGACTTGCTGGCATGATAGTCACAAGCATAACTAGCGAAGGATGGCTGGAAGTCGAAACCAGCTGTAGATGTAGATTCCAGGTATACCAGAGAATTACTGACGCCAGCACTTTATCCGATGCCCCATCAGTGTCAACTGTACGCCGATGGTCACAGGACCGTGACAGCCTTTCGATCGGTCTACGGTCGGGAGACGGGGCTGCAAGCCCAAAGCAGCGGGTATATAGTGTTCGTCACCAGCTGAGCAAGAGAGCTTGCTGAGAGATTTAGGTGTGCACTGTTCAGCAACCAGTCCCAATATAGGTTTGTCCATGAAGGCTGGTGATCCTCAGCTATCATACAACAAATTCCTACTCACTGCGCATATGGCTTGTGAAACAGCAGCAGAAACTGCACTGCCTTGACAAGCGCACCAGTTACCATGATGGAGCAGATATGCCAACACCAAATCTCCAATCGCTAGTACAAGTAGCTCTTCACTAAATCATGCCTAGTGCATGCTTGCAGTGATATTTTCAGCAAGAGCGCTGCAGTTACTGCTGAGGAGATATAATATTGCGTCCTTGAAGTCGAAGGCGCTCATCAAAGATTTCTTGCCATCAATTCTTGGCCTTATGCAGGCACGAGGTGGTCTCCCGTGGCATTGGCCATATTACCCCGAGCTGCACTTGCTCGAGGGGCACGTTGTTTCGCTCATGGAAGTCCTTCGTGTTGGACTGAGTAGGCTTGCTGAGAGAACAGAGCGCTGAATCCATCCACGTCCACAACTACGAATAATTTACAGAAACATTCCTACTGCAGATCAGCGCTTGAAAACGGCGATGCAAATCAGCGACGTTGGGCTTCTCCATTCAAAAGGAGAGCCTTCCTAACGAAGCAATTCTCATGTGACACTACATAGTCTCTCAAGCACTCTGGTTCAGGTCTTCTTCTCTCCACTCCATTATCATTTCGATCTTCACTCGGTCGACGTGATGGTAGTAGCTATGTAAAATAATTATGATGGATTCCTCCCGATCCTCGTCGCGGCTAAAATTTGTTCGGTGTTTGTCTAAATTCTCAAACTGACAGGGTTTACAAGAGAAATGTACCTAATTTTGTGCGATTGATGCAAATAAATCGGAATATGTCCGACTTCATAAATCCGTGCGGTAAACCGCATGAAAGGACGCCATGTCGTTAGTTGGTGCACATGAAGTCACCGTGGGCCCCCGTTCAGCTGTTCCACCTTTGTGGAAGTGGCTGTGATCGCTGGCCTGTGCCTGCTATCTTCGTTGCACCCCCCCCCCCCCCCCCCATACAACCATGCTGGGTTTTTGTAAGAAGAATGGATATGCACTTCCAAGGCGTGGATTGTTACATGCAGAGATGTAACTGACCTGTCTGAGACTGTGTGAGATAGCTTGAATGTTCTCTATGTACCTGGGCAGTGAGCATAGCAAACAGTGAGGGCTTCAGTGGGTCACTGACAACAGTAGTACAGTACCTAGAACTGTGAACCAGCACAGGCATAAGCATGGGCAAAGCAACAGTGATGGCGTCATCAGGTCACTGACAACAGTGATGACGCCATCAGGTCACTGACAACAGTGATGGCGTCATCAGGTCACTGACAACAGTGCAAACGTACAGTCAGACCTCGCATAACCGCACACATCCGTTTTCCACTAAAAATTCCGGACAGGCAAGGGAACCGGATAATCCAACACACATACTGTATGTATGCATGGCGTATGCCATAAATTGGTAACCAACGATTTTCTTGCGGATGGCGAGGGATCCGGATGATGGAGGACCGGATAAGCGAGGTCTGACTGTACAGTGGTGCTCAACGAAATCCGGTTGTGTAAGTCAAGTTTGCGCCTTGCACCATTTCGCAGCCCAGCGTTCGCAGGTCTCGTAGGGCTGAGCAACGCCCGGCGCTGTCTTGAGTGACGCGACTGGATGTCATTGAGCAGTGCTGTCATATCCGATACTAGTAACTGAGAGCCAGCATAAGCACGGGCATAAGCACGGACATAAGCACGGGCATAAGCACGGACATAAGCACGGACATAAGCACGGACATAAGCACGGGCATATGTACTGCAGTTACACAACAGCCGCAGGTGCACAAGGCCACACACACACACACACACACACACATGCACCCGCCTGAGCCACTTGCAGGTGTAGTATCCCTGCCCGACCAATACGGAAGCAGTACGGAACTAATACGGAGCTTTGCCTGATGTATTTTAGTGTATCTCCGAATGTAAGCGTACGGCGTCAGCTGCATAAAAGCGGCTGAGCATTTCTGTTTTGATGAAGAGAAGATTAGATTAGATTGGATAGCAATGAAAGCTAATTCGAAGAAGAAGGATTCAACCTCTAGGTGAGCACCGGAGAGAAAGTCATTTATTTTGCCGCTTCTTCATTCACTAACAATTATATCTCAGGTGTGTGCTTGGCATTTCCGGGCGAAGACGATATTTTGCTCTGATTATGCTCGATGACAGCTTCAAAAACGCCAAATTTGGAGAAAATTTCAGAAAAACATCGAAATTTGCTCGGTTTTGCTGGGTTCACATTTTAAAGTGTGAAGATTGACCTCACAATGCTCATTACTGTAATGGGTAGCCGAGTGGTAGGCGCGGTGAAATCAACAGGAATTACTTTTATTCTACTTTCAGGTACACACCTGAGATATAATTGTTAGTGAATGAAGAAGCGGCAAAATAAATGACTTTCTCTCCGGTGCTCACCTAGAGGTTGAATCCTTCTTCTTCGAATTAGCTTTCATTGCTATCCAATCTAATCTAATCTTCTCTTCATCAAAACAGAAATGCTCAGCCGCTTTTATGCAGCTGACGCCGTACGCTTACATACGGAGATACACTAAAATACATCAGGCAAAGCTCCGTATTAGTTCCGTACTGCTTCCGTATTGGTCGGGCAGGGATACTACACAGGCAGCATGTGCGGGCACGCATATCCGAGAGACACAGACTTACACATATGCCCCCCCCCCCCCCCCCGAACACAAACACACATACACACACAAGCAGGCGGCCGCACGCACACACGCGTATCGCTAAAAATGATAGTAGAGATACAACGGTAACTGCGATATCAATCCATTCTGGGACTGCATCAGTCTACAGCTTGGAAGCATGAAGTAACGGCCACACGCATACCGTATATTCTCTATTATAAGCACAGGTCTCCATTACTAGCACAGTCTCTAATCTGTCCCCGGGAAAATTACGATTCCGCGGCCGCGTTTTTTGCGCGTTTTTTGCGGTTTTTTAAAGACCGCGTTTTGCGCGATTTTCCCGCGTTTTTTGAACTTTTTTGTTGCACTACACGTACACACAGTGCACTGTTCGGTCAGCAACGTCTCATCGTGGCGGCTTTGTACTCAAATATGAAGAGTGCTTACATCAGAGACTTGTAACTGATTGATTTCACTACATACTCACTGAAAATTGCCTCACATCAACTGCAAACTTGCCGCCGCGAGATGACATCAATAATATTCACCGCATATTTACCGCAAATTCACCGCAAATTATGCCATATTATGCCGCGTTTTTTTGCGATTTTTTCCGCGATTTTCCCCGGGGACAGTCTAATACTAGCACACCGTGAGCACCTTTCGAAACATTATAAGCACAGTCTCTATTATTAGCACAGTCTCTATTATTAGCACAGTCTCTATTATTAGCACAGTCTCTATTATTAGCACAGTCTCTATTATAAGCACAGTCTCTATTATTAGCACAGTCTCTATTATTAGCACGGTCTCTATTATTAGCACGGTCTTGGTGGAAATCAATACTGCATGCATGATATCTAGCATGTACAGTACTGGCAACTGTATTTCTTCTTGCTCTGTATGGATGTATTGGTTGAACAAATATAAGCGCAGTCTCCAATAATATAAGCGAGGTCTCCAATATAAGCGCGGGGTAGAGAGGTGTTGAAAAATATAAGTACGGCGCTTATAATAGAGAATATACGGTACAATGTCATGTACTAGTGCACACAAGCATGCGCGTGCACACACACACACACACACACACACACACACACACACACACACTCACATCACACACGCACTGCACGAGTTCACAGCATTGCAGCAGCGTACTTAGCTCGCTTGAGGGCGTGATCGATCTCTGCTTCTACAGCCATGTGGCTGAGCGTACGCAAGTCCACAAGGTGCAGGCTGTAGCGAACACAGGAGAAGACAAATGAAGCACAGTGGCTGTGTACGATTACGCACTCGACTTGATTCATGAATGGAATCTCGCCGTTCGATTTCACGTCATGAGCCCTGGAATCGATTCAGACTCCATTCACCCCATCCACACGGGGTAATGTGAATAGCGCAAATCGATTCGCAGGCACAATCAAACACACACACAGAATACTGGTGGCCCCCTTATCCAGGGTCACTTGACTGCAGAACACAACACTCGGTCCTGATTCTCATGGGCTCTGTGGCCACAGGTGGCCGCCTTGTCAGAGTGGACCCGTCAGCAGGTCTACTACGAACCCATTGTGACTGTCAGCCATGAGATGAAGACCTCTACAGACACAAATCATGCATAGTAAAGTCCTGGGGAAAGAGGTCCGACCAGCAAGTCAAAAACAGCACCACGTTTCCATTTCGTCTACATCATACACGGTCCAAAACCAATCCGAGGGCCTCATGAGCCTTGGTACTGCTTTTGGCTCACGGCATGGTTTTTTTGGGCCACAACTAAACTTTGCCTTATATAAATACTATATTAAATAGCAAGGTCCCTGGTTCGAGTCCCGGTGGTGTGACTGATGATTTTTTCTTTCTTTGATATCTGGCTTGTAAGTGTTGAGTTTCGGAGAGAAAAGAGCAGTACGTGGCATGTGGCATCTAATTTCCTAATACTTTGAAATTCTCTGTGAAGTCCAAATTTGAAATCACAACTAAACTTTGCCTTGCCAAATTTTTAAAAACAAAATTAGGACAAGGAAGCCGTAAGCAGAATAGGAGAGTTCATGGTCGCTGAGGACAAGGCGGACAACGCCTTACCGTTCCGTGTTGGACACCGCTGGGTAGTTGTCGTCGAGGGGATGATCGGTGTTGACCTGTTGTAGGTGCAGTCCAATAGATAGACATACCATGACCAGGCTGGACGGGAAGGACGGGAAGGACGCACAAACAACACACGAGAACATAACTGTTACACAGGCCCGCCGGAATCGGTCCGGTTGTTGGTCAGGTTAACACCGGACCAACTTTGCAGCTACCAACGCGTGTTTACAGCTGAGGAGGGCATGCATGTCCCCGCCATATTATTATACACAAACTGTATGAAAGACTATGGTAGAACCGGACTAATTAAAAACTGCTTCCAGCGCTCCCTAACAGTTACTGGAGAATGGATAGCATTAGCAAGTCATCCGCACCTGATGGCTGGTCGCACAGAGAATGGATAGCATTAGCAAGTCATCCGCACCTGATGGCTGGTCGCACAGAGAATGGATAGCATTAGCAAGTCATCCGCACCTGATGGCTGGTCGCACAGAGTCGAAACTCGCGAGAAAGCGTTACGAAAAAAAGGCACGTGACCTGAAACGTCTGTTCGGACGGCTATTCGTTACCTCTCAGACAAAGTTTCTGGGCCCATTGTACTAGCTGTGCACTGTACTGCTGATTGTTTTGAGCAATACGCATGCATAGCATATTTTACCGGTTGTAAGTCGACCTCCAAACTCGGGGCCTAGATTTACCGGTTTATGGGCATTTATACCCCGTTGTAAGTCGACCTCCAAACTCGGGCCCTCGATTTACCGGTTTATGGGCATTTATACCCCTCCGGTTGTAAGTTCACTACCACTTTCTTTAGTCCAGTTTTTAGGTCATCAAAAGGGTCGACTTATAACCGGTAAAATACGGTAGGTACGACCGGTACATTTCTGGCTGTAACGTTGTTGTCCTCTGGGATTCTGATACTGATCACAACACTCCTGACAGGATATACATACCGGCAAGAGTCCAGACTCCCCCAGAGTGTGCAACTGGGATGGGGTTGTGGGACGGGCGTAATCCGTGATGTTCGTCATTTTTTGGGTCGGACTTACGTCATTCCGTCGACGCGGTCCACCACGGAAGCACTTCCCCTACTCATGATGTCACACGTGCAACACGGATTTCGCCATCCTAGATCTGATCAGTGAAGTTGCGCACTCTGGGGGCTTATGAACTCTTGATACTGGTATAAAATTTAAAAAAGGTCTGTTGACCAACACGTACAGTCAACTTCGCTTATAACGACACTCGGCGGGGCATCAAAAAAGTGTCCTTATTCGTGAAGTGTCGTTATACCCGAAGTCTCCATATAATTATGTATTTATTTACAGTTGGATGGGACTTTGCTCTGGGCATGGAAATTCTGTCTGCATTCGCGAATTGTCGTTATATCCGCAATCGTTATTAGCGAAGTTGACTGTACTCATAAAAGACATTGGACCCATTGCACATTGCCAAATATGGATTACACGAGTAATGCTTGTGAGTACGCTCTGAACAGGGATGCACTGTTCAACACCGCGGCGGGACGACCATGCCCAGGTTGCTGTGTGGGGTGTTCACTGTACACTTCACGTCATTGCGCAATGGGGTCCATTGCATGTGAGCGTGCATTCCGTCCGCTACAACCATCAACATATTCGGATTCACAATGGAAGGATAAAACAAAGCAGCCAACATTGACAGAACACCATTCTTACGAGATTGTCAGAGCAAGTAGAGATAGGCCAGAGGTCTGATGACGACGTAGCAGCGAGAGGCCACGGGTGGCGTACGAAAGGAACCCATCACCTCGCGCGCCTGCATGGAAGACACACATCAATTACCGCACAATACAATTTCTGGGCGATGACGAACATAAGAGGAAGATATACCGTATTTCTCCCAATTTAAGTCGCACATTCCACACCAAACTTCAAGCGCAAAGAAGGGTGTTCTGAAGACAGTATGCAGTGGTGTGCGTTCTGTGTGTTTTCTGTGCGTTCTCTGTGCGATCTGTGTGCGCTCTGTTCTCTTGTGTATTCCCTGTGCGATCTGTGTGTTCTTCATGTACTGTGCAGAAGACTCCAGATATTGTAGAATTTACGAGTGTCACTATTATTTATCTACTGTGTTTATTCTATATTTTGTTAATCCTTCGTTCTTCCGAGAGCACAGTCAAAGCGTTTACTAGGAGTTAGTTACTAGTACATCACTGATTGTTACAAGCAGTTTACAGGTTACAAAACAGCTGGTGTTGTTTCTAAGTTGATTATTTCGAATTTGAATTGTTACTTATCTTTGCATTCCTTCAGAAAGTCCGTTCTGCAGCTCTAGCCCGTCCTAGTGTAGGTTCTGCTCTGACAAGGCTTGCCTTCACCCTGTGGGTGCTAACACTCTCTGACAGGACATGGTTGAAATTGCTTTGAGTTCCTATCAGCACAGATCTTCGTTTTCCTTGTTCTTTGAACTTCCTTTGACTTCTACTTTCGAATTTCACTGTTTGTATTATTTTCTGACTTTTCTTGATTTTCCATTATTTTTGTCCACTCCGTGCCAGTACAGCTTGTGTATCGTCATGGCAGCGTGACATCATTGTTTTTCTCATATGCATGCACGTGATCTCTACGCATTTCTTCTTTGGAGCGCTGTGTGCCACGTAGCTTTGCGTGCGCCAGTGTCTTCGTTGTTGAGAGTTCTTGAGAAGACGAGCAAGTTGTCGTTTCGGTTTCTGATGTGCGGTGGAAAGCGTCTCCACGCGTACATTATCTGGTAGCAGAGGATGGTTAGAGGTTCAGTTTAGTTTAGTTGTAGTGTATGTATCAAATTTAGTTGTACCATGGACGAACTACGATCGGCAAAGATTCGAGTGAAGTCCAATTTCACGAATATCAAACGTGGAATACTGACAAAGCTGCACAGTGAGACCACGCCCATAGACGCCAGAGACCTGAACGCTGGGATAGATGCACTGAACAATGCGGCAGAGGAGGCAGTGCGAGTGATGCTTGAGCTGTGCAAGCTGATGAGAGCGGCAGGTCGCCCTACTGAGGCAATATACGATGAGCTGGACGAGCTCCAAAGCAAGTACGATAACGTGTTAGAGCAGGCCAGCGAAGTGCTCGCCGAGATATGCTCTTCGCGGCCCAGTCGTGGAGGGAGATCTCCAGCGGGCAAGGAGCGAGCCCAAAGAATTAGGGAAGTGCGGGATCTGCTGCAAAGATCGGAGATCGTTGCTGAGAGCAAGGCTGACGAGGAGGAAAAAAGTGAACAGGCACCAGAAAAAGAAAAAAAAGAGAAATTTATGCATACTGTGCCGAAGCGAGAACCGCACCAGGGACCTGTCGGTCTGGAGTCAGGACTCTTACCGAGTAGTCTATCTGGGTCGTCGGCACCGAGTTCCTTGAGTGGGACTGCTGCCAGCTCGGGGACTGCTGCCAGCTCGGGGACTGCTGCCAGCTCGGGGACTGCTGCCAGCTCGGGGACTGCCGCTCGCGCTCCGAGTGGCAGTAGTACTAGTAGCAGTGGTACAAGTACGTCGGCTAGTTCTGTGCCTGCTGCGGCTCCCATCAGTACGTCCGCTAGTTCGGTGCCTCCTGCTGCTCCCATCAGTACGTCGGCTAGTTCTGTGCCTGCTGCGGCTCCCACCAGTACGTCGGCTAGTTCTGTGCCTGCTGCCGCCTTTAGTAATAGTATGTCGTTGAGGTCTGTGCCGGCTGTTGTAACAGCTTCAAGGGGCATAACCTCGGTTGTAAACTCGGGTCAGGCTGGACCACTGACAGCCAGTGGCGGAGGCAGAGCCACCAGTCAGCCTGTAAGAGCACCAGTGACCAGTACTAGCCTTCCGCCAGCAGTGTCAGCACCGAGTGTAGCAGCACCAGCACCATTCGCAGCACCAGCAGCGTTCACAGCACCTGCACCGTACGCAAACTTTCCACCAGGTGGAATGGTAGAGCCATGGCGGCAGATGCCACGAGTCGGCATTCCAGTTTTCACCGGAAACCGCAAAGAGTACGAGCAGTGGCGAGCTGCCTTCAACGCATGCGTAGATGTCTCGCCAGCCAACGATGCGTACAAGCTGCTGCAGTTGCGTACTTACCTGAAGGGTGAGCCGCTGGAGACGATCAGTGCCCTCGGGTACTCGCCAGCAGCTTATGCAACGGCAAAGGCGAAGCTTGAGCGCAAGTACGGCGGCAGTCGAAGACAAATTGCTCTGCAGCTGGAGGACATTGAGAGAATGCCAACCGTCCGCAGTGGTCGCCAGCGCGAACTGGTGCGGTATTCTGAGCTGCTGGAGATCGCAATAGTAAACTTGACGGATGCGGGGCGTTCCCATGAGCTGGGTCCGGGAACTCTGTATAACCAGCTGCTGCGAAAGCTGGATGAGAAGCTGATCGCGCAGTATCAGCGTTGGCTATTCGTGCAACAGCAGCCAGAAACAGTCACCATGTTAGCAGTGTGGCTGGAACAAGAGGCAGAGTTCCTGACTGTGGCAGCAGAAACGGCAGACGGGATCAGCATATCCCAGCCAGCAGCGTCAGCACATGCGCCTGCCAACCGGCCAGCTAAGCCAGGATCTCACCCATACAACAGATCTTTTGTGGCTCGTAGCGGAAAGTCGTGTGAAGTGTGCGGCGATGTCCATGGCGTGTGGCAGTGCGACCAGTTCAAAGGAATGACTGTTGTAGAGCGCTGGGTCAAGGCCAAAGCAGCGCGTCTGTGTTATCGGTGTCTGGCGAGTGGTCACCGCGGCAATGACTGTGAACGGACGAGAGTTTGCGGCGTTGATGGTTGCGACTCCACGCACCATAGGCTCCTGCACGGGCAGCAGCAGATCAAGAACAGAGATCCGCCCCAGGACAGACCAAGCACAAAGAAGCAAGGTGTGTACCTCGCCACTGAGGGGGAGGCGCAGGAGTCTCAAGCAGCAGCAACGACCATGAAAGCCAGTGGCGCTGGGAATTTGGCTTTGCGAACCGTACCAGTCATGATCGGCAATGGCAACAGACGTGTGCGTATCAATGCCCTACTGGACGACGGCAGCACGCAGACGTATGTCAGCGCCAGAGTAGCAGCAGAACTTCAGCTAAGTGGACCAAGCTCCAAGATATCAGTCGGAGTACTAAACGGACAGCGCTCAACGTACGACACCCAGGACGTCGACGTGCAGCTCAGCAGCGTAGATGGCAGCTGGGAGCGCAAGATCCAGGCGAACACGCTACAGCAAATCACGGACGACATGCACGCAGTGAATTGGTCAACAGAGCAGCGGCATTGGCCACATCTCAAGGAAGTGACATTTGCCAGCTTGCCGAAGCGTAGAGAGGTAGATATGCTCATCGGCATTGACCAACCAGACATCCATTGTGCGCTGGAGGAGATACGTGGAGCTCCTGGAGAACCTGTGGCGCGTCTGACAGTGTTAGGGTGGACATGTGTCGGGCCCACGACGTCGACAATGGCTAGATCGTCATTGTTCCAGTACAGCTATGCGGCAGGGGTACGAGACCAGTCAGATGTAACCGCAGAGCTCAACCGCACGATGCAGCGTTTCTGGGAGGTGGAAGTGAGTGGTACCCACCAAGATCCAGCAATCGCACTATCTGTCAGTGACGCAGCAGCTCTGCAGACAGCAACATCGTCACTAACGCAATCGGCAGGACGGTACCAGGTAGCTATCCCCTGGACGGAGAAAGTGTCAGAGCTCAGCAACAATTTCGGCATGGCAGCGCAGCGGCTGCGTAACACGGAGAGCCGACTGGCGAAGAATGAGACAGTAGCGGCAGCGTACAACGGCACAATCAAGGCGTACGCTGAGAAAGGCTACATTAAGGAAATACCGTATGATCCAGCCGACACATCCAGCTGGTATTTGCCTCACTTTCCGGTAGTTCGGATGAACAAAGACACCACCAAGGTCCGGATCGTTTTTGACGCCGCAGCAAAGCACCGCGGCATCTCGCTGAATGATGCAATTCATCCTGGGCCAAAGCTGCAGCAAGATTTGTTCTGCATCCTGCTGCGGTTCCGCAGTCGATCGGTGGCACTTGTGTGCGACATTCAGGAAATGTACCTGCAGATTGAAGTGGCTGAGAATGATCGTCAGCGTCTACAGTTTCTTCATCGCGACGAGCAGCAGCGCATCAAGTGCTATCAGTTCCAGAGATTGGTGTTCGGGCTGAATGTGTCACCGTTCTTGGCACAGTTCGTTGTGCGGGAGCACGCCCAGAACAATGCCAACCAGCTTCCACTAGCGGCCGAGTCAGTACTGAAGTCGACGTACATGGACGACACCCTCGACTCTGTGGATGATGAAGTCACCGCCCTGCAGCTATACGAGCAGCTGACTCAGCTGTGGGGCTCAGCGTCAATGAAAGCACGGAAGTGGCTGTCGAATTCCGAGGAGGTATTGAAGAACGTGCCGATCGACGATAGAGCCTCAGTAATCGACCTGAGCAGCAGCGAACTACCGGCAACGAAGACACTCGGAGTGGCATGGTCCGCTCAGGACGATGTGTTCTCCTTCAACTTCAGTCCGGAGCATGAACAGTCCGTCACGAAGAGAGCATTCCTGAAGAAACTGGCGACAGTGTTCGACCCCCTCGGCCTCATCGCACCGTTTGTTGTTCAGGGGAAGATCCTGATGCAGGATATCTGGGCAGCAGGTCTGGACTGGGACGACACGCTGACGCCCACACTACTAGCAGCGGCCACAGAGTGGTTTCAGCAACTGCCTCATCTCACCAAGGTAGCAGTTCCTCGTTGCATTCGATCACGCGGCAGTGACGATGTGGCGCTGCACGTATTCGCTGACGCATCCAGTGTGGCGTATGGCGCGGTTGTCTATGCCAGAAGCAAGAGCAGCGACACTGTCCAAGTACGATTGGTAGCCGCCAAGACGAGAGTGACACCGCTCAAGGCCACCAGCATTCCGCGTCTGGAATTGATGGCAGCAGTGATTGCAGTGGAATTGGCAACCTCAGTGACATCGGCGTTGCAGTTGAGTATGGACAAGGTGGTCTTCTGGTCAGACAGCATGGACGTGATCCACTGGATTCGAAGTGCCAGTCGAAAGTTCAAGCCATTCGTTGCCCATCGTATTGGACTGATTCAGACGGCTACGCTACCTCAACAGTGGCGGCATGTACCGACAGCGAGCAATCCAGCGGATCTCGCGTCACGTGGTGCTACGGTCTCAGCATTAATCAAGAGTTCATTGTGGTGGGAAGGTCCGTCATTTCTCCACAGTGACTCAGCCGACTGGCCGGCATTGCTAGCAGGTCCACCGACAGCCCCGAGCGCTGAAGAGTTTAAGCAGAGCAGCGCAGCGGAAGCAGTGAGCTTCGCAACTGTTGCACAGCCGCCAGGATTTCGCCTGAAGCCCGAGCGATATTCCGATTGGTTGCGTCTCGTGCGAGTGACAGCGTGGGTTATGCGCTTCATCGGCAACTCCGCTGGCCGGACTCGCATCACCAGTGAACTGACAGCAGCAGAGATCAGTGACGCCGAGCAACTGTGGATCGCGCAAGCTCAGAGCGAGGCGTTTAGCGACGAGCTGAAGAGTGTGCGCAACAAGCAAGTAGTGCCAGCCAGATCAGCGCTACTGAAGCTCAACCCCAAGGTCGACGCAGATGGGTTGCTGCGATGCGACGGCAGGACGCAGTACGCCGAGTGGCTGCCACACAACGTGAGATTTCCAGTGATCTTGCCACGCAACCATCACATCACGCAGCTTATTGTGAAGCACCATCACGAGCTGCAGCAGCATGGCGGCACGAACCAGACGCTGTCGTCGCTAAGCTCAACGTTCTGGGTAGTGTCTGCCCGTGAAGCAATTCGAGAGTGGGAGCGTGAGTGTTCGGTGTGTCGAAGAGAGAAAGCCAAAGCAGCGGAGCAGCAGATGGCGCCTCTGCCCAAGGTGCGGCTATCACCACCATTGCGGGCATTCGCTCGTACAGCTGTGGATTTTGCTGGGCCATTCGTGACAGTCCAAGGCAGAGGCAAGCGGCGAGAGAAGCGTTATTTGTGTCTCTTTACATGTCTACTCAGTCGAGCAGTGCACCTTGAGATGGCGTACGGTCTTGACACAGATGCCTTCCTCCGCGCACTGTCTCGATTCGTCGACAGGCGTGGTCTGCCCATGCAGATGTTGTCGGACAACGGCACTAACTTCGTCGGCGCCAACCGAGAGCTCAAGGAACTGGTTGACGCCCTGGACCAGAATGCTGTACAGCGCTCAGCAGCCAACCGCGGTCTCACCTGGTCGTTCAATCCTCCGCTCGCTCCACACTTCGGTGGCGCTCACGAGGCGATGGTGAAATCCGCAAAGCGAGCAACCCAGCACATTCTGGGCAATGCAGATGTCAACGACGAGGAGTTGATGACAGCCTTTTGTGGTGCAGAGAGCCTACTGAATTCTCGTCCGCTGAGTTATCAGTCAGCAGACCCGAAGGATCAGACTGTGCTGACGCCAAATCATTTCCTTACGGGACAAGCGGGAGGTCGGTTTGCTCCAGAGTCGGTAGATGACACGCCGTTTCATCCTCGCAACCGTTGGCGAGTTGTACAAGAGTTAATCCAGCATTTCTGGAAGCGCTGGATGCAAGAGTGGGTGCCCGCCCTGAACCGTCGGACCAAGTGGCCGCATGCACAGAAGAGCCTGCAGCCCGATGACGCCGTTCTCGTACTGCAGTCGGACACTCCGCGCGGACAGTGGCCTCTGGGACGTGTGGTCAAGGTGTTCCCAGGAGCAGACGGCAAGGTGCGTGTCGCCGAAGTATTGGTGGGCGGCAAGCGCTACACTCGTCCAATCACCAAGCTGTGCCCACTGGAGTTCTAAGCAGGGTTGATCCGTGGTCTGATCAAGAGGGGGAGAATGTTCTGAAGACAGTATGCAGTGGTGTGCGTTCTGTGTGTTTTCTGTGCGTTCTCTGTGCGATCTGTGTGCGCTCTGTTCTCTTGTGTATTCCCTGTGCGATCTGTGTGTTCTTCATGTACTGTGCAGAAGACTCCAGATATTGTAGAATTTACGAGTGTCACTATTATTTATCTACTGTGTTTATTCTATATTTTGTTAATCCTTCGTTCTTCCGAGAGCACAGTCAAAGCGTTTACTAGGAGTTAGTTACTAGTACATCACTGATTGTTACAAGCAGTTTACAGGTTACAAAACAGCTGGTGTTGTTTCTAAGTTGATTATTTCGAATTTGAATTGTTACTTATCTTTGCATTCCTTCAGAAAGTCCGTTCTGCAGCTCTAGCCCGTCCTAGTGTAGGTTCTGCTCTGACAAGGCTTGCCTTCACCCTGTGGGTGCTAACACTCTCTGACAGGACATGGTTGAAATTGCTTTGAGTTCCTATCAGCACAGATCTTCGTTTTCCTTGTTCTTTGAACTTCCTTTGACTTCTACTTTCGAATTTCACTGTTTGTATTATTTTCTGACTTTTCTTGATTTTCCATTATTTTTGTCCACTCCGTGCCAGTACAGCTTGTGTATCGTCATGGCAGCGTGACATCATTGTTTTTCTCATATGCATGCACGTGATCTCTACGCATTTCTTCTTTGGAGCGCTGTGTGCCACGTAGCTTTGCGTGCGCCAGTGTCTTCGTTGTTGAGAGTTCTTGAGAAGACGAGCAAGTTGTCGTTTCGGTTTCCGATGTGCGGTGGAAAGCGTCTCCACGCGTACAAAGGGGATGCGGGCCTTGCAATTGAGTGGGACATCCTACTTACGTGAATAGATTGAAATAATATGGCTCAAACCTACTTGAAGTAAATGTGGAGATCCGACCTACCGGTATAATCGAGTACGACTTACAATCGGGGAAATACGATAAGATCCAAGTTTGTACTTAAATAGTTCAGAATTAGAGTCCAGATTCAGCCCCACTTTCCTTGCTTCTGTGCTGCAGCCAGGTGTATCTTGCTTCGATTGTTTTCGTGCTTGACCCCCCAATACAGACATTTTCCATACAATCATGGATTTGCACGTTGTCATGTCACAATTGGTCGACTCCCTGCCACTGTAGCCGCTCTGAATTATCCTGCAGAATCTCTCCAGTGTCATCGGAAGCATAACGTGGAACATATAAACAGTGATTCTTTGTTGCCATCTCTATAAAATAGCATTATTCAGCTAAACCCCTTCATTTAACAACTGCTTCTCCTCTGACGAGTTCCCCGTTATATCTCTATGGAACGAAACAAGACTTGTCAGGAGTGCTACTACTACTTGCTTTCGTGGAGTGTGGCTGGTGAACTGTTCGTGCTGTGATCTGCAAGCGTCGTGTGGTCTCGTCGGGTCAAATGAAAAAACCTATTGCACATAAACAGTGTAAAGGAGGTTACCCACCTAAAGGTGTAAAAAGGTGTCCATGAACCATGATACATGATTTTTATGTATAAACACGGCGGAGTGATGTCTCCTGTTCATTTTGGTATAGTTTTTAGGTAGCATGCTTACAGTTGCTTTCAGGTGATAGTGCGTCGTCAGCGCGAACCAAGCTGGAACTTAGCTGCCCGGCCGAAGCATCGTCAGTGTCCTGGGCCGGCAGTGGATGTAAGTCGGAGATCTCTTCGGTCGCTTGCGGTGGACACGGGCTCTCATTACGCGGTTGTTCACTGTCTGCGCGCGTGTCAACTATGGGAGTCATGTCGGTCGACTCAGAGGTCGAGTCTCCTCTGCCTAGCCGAAGAGCACCCGGACAGCCCACTTCCTCCTCTTCGTTTTCATCGTCCTTGTCTCCAGCATCTGAGGCATCAACACAAGCATGCACAGACAGACAGACAGACACACACACACGCACACGTACACACACACACACACACACACACACACACACACACACACACGAGCATGCATAGACACACATGTATCGGAGTTTTGCCATGGTCGCATAGCGGATGCTTGAAAGAATAGTTTCGTAACACACGAACGTACCTCTCCCCTCCTTCTTGTAACCAGACTTATCTCGTAACAGGACTTGCAACTAACATGCAAGAAGCACTGATTCGTACATATATGGGGTACCCTCAAATCAATACAACATAATTGATTGGCTCCGTATTAGACTTGATTCTTGAAGGATGGCGGCGTTCCTACGGGTGCGGAAAACCCGGCTTCCAGCCGAGTCTCACGCGAACCGTGAATTTTAATTTTTTAATAAAATGGCAATAAATAAGATAAATTGTGCACTCATAACAGCAAAAATGAAGAAAGTCAAGTTCCATAACGTTTTCTTGTGACTGTCATCAGTGGAACGCCGTCACATAAAAATGTAATAACTAAAACACACACTTATATACATGTAGCTAATATGGTTTCAGGTAGAAATACAGCAGCTAACAAGTACAAAAAGCGAAGTTTGCACCTTTGCAATGGGTGAATATAGTGTATGTGAAAAAGGTAGTGGCAGATGAATGTGATACTGTGTGAATGAATGTAATGGTGCGTGTGTATTACTTGAAGAGTGTGAGTGATACGGTTTTTTTTTGTACTTGTTAGCTGCTGTATTTCTACCTGAAACCATATTAGCTACATGTATATAAGTGTGTGTTTTAGTTATTACATTTTTATGTGACGGCGTTCCACTGATGACAGTCACAAGAAAACGTTATGGAACTTGACTTTCTTCATTTTTGCTGTTATGAGTGCACAATTTATCTTATTTATTGCCATTTTACGACTATTGTCTCCTCGTCGATTGTTTAAATTTTTTAATAGTTATTTTTTTATTAGATAATTGAAAATCTCCAAACCGGCAGTTCCTTAGATGCAAAAGATCGTATATACATGTGTCTACAAATGCACAGATAGAAGACGAATCTTTCGGTACTTTCGCTGCACCTCTTTCATACCTAAAACTTCAATCGCCGCACATACACTACTAAACATCATCCAATAAGAGACTGCTTCTCCGTACCTAGAATTCTCTTCGCCTAACCTGCTGTTTTGGCCTCACACGTTCAAATTTTTGTGCACCTAATATTTCTGAAATTGGAGTAGTGAAATGGTTCCGCATCCATCAAAAAGGCACTGCGGCAGGTGCATCACTGGACTGTATGTCGTGGAGAAGCCAGAATAACCAGCGTGCATAAATGAAGGCAACGATGCAAAAAATCCCTCTATATAATCTCTCTCTCTCTCTCTCTCTCCCTCCTCTCTCTCCCCCTCCTTCTCCCTCACTCCCCCCCCCCCCCCCCTCTCTCTCAAGACGTGCAATGGAACTCACCAAGCGCTACGTAGGAGAGCTTCTTGTCCATGGACAGGTGTCCAATACGCCGATAGCTGCTGAGCAGGGAGAGCTTAACACCGGATGCAACGCTGGCGGATATCGAGCTGTGCACGCCGCGTCCCTTCGTGCCACCACTGCTGCCTTGCTGCTGCGGCGGTGGTGAGAATGCGAACAGCGAGTCCAACGACGGCTGCTGGCTTAGCGGCGTAGAGGGCATAGTGTGTGTGTTGCTGCTACAATCCATGTCGGACAGGCTGGGCAGGCGGGAAAGATTGCCATGGTCGGACTTAGACTTGGGTACGTTGGCGTCATGCCGCTCCAGCGCCTCCGAACACTGACTCGGCAGCGACGTTACACTTTTCCGGCTGCTCATTGCACCAGCGGCGCTGTGCACGGGCGGACTTCTCGCTGCGGCCTTCTGCCCTCCGTCCCCGCCACTCTTGCCCGAGATTACGGACGACCTGATTTCTAAGGAGCCGAGCGACGGCTTCGAAGGCTTGCTGTCTTTCTCATCGTGCGCGGTCAGAGGCAGTGGCAGCTTGATAAGCAGGGCTGGTCTATCACCGTGCACAAGGCTGCCGGGTGCAGACTGGGGCACGCGCGGCTTTGTCGGTACATCTGCTGCATTGCCAGTTGGACTGGCGGAGGATGTGGGTGAATCCCAAATCACTGAGAACGGTTCAGCGGTGAAACTATCCCGCTCCCAAGTACTTTGTTTGTTACCACCACTGCCGCCAGAAGCCATCAGTCCTGGAGAGGCCACGTCGTCCGCGGTGCCCCCGACGGTACCGCACGTCCATTCCGAGCTGTCGTCTTTCCAGTGCTCGGACAGCCACGCCAAGTCTGTGCTGACGGGTCGCAATGGCGTCGGCGGTGTTGCGGCGGGTGTTGTTGGCGTTGTCAGTGCCGCCGCTGCTGCTGCTGCTGCCGTCTCACCTGTAATATTGCCACCTCGGCCGGTGGTTAAGTGCGTACCGGTCAGACTGCCATCGAGGTCAAACACGCGCTCCGCTGCCGAAGGGTTGATCGCCGAAACGGAACGCCGCGGAAGAACGTGTGCGCGATCGGTAACCGGTGACAATGTGGACGCTCTTGAGCGCATTGTGTGGCGGTAATCTTGAATATCGTAACCCTGCTGCTGCTGCTGCTGCTGCTGCTGCTGCTGCTGCTGGTACAGCATTGGCAGAGAAGCTCGGCCAGATTTCAAATTTCCCAGGCGATTGGTTGAAATGCTGGCATAGTCGCCGTCGCCGTCACTGTCGTCGTTGTTCCGTGGACAGAACTCGTCCGCATTGCTCCAGCACAGGGACAGGGAGGACGGTTGCTGCACAGCACCGCCGCCACCACCGCTGCCTCTGATCAGCCTGCGCGTGCTGGTGCTGCCAATCGCGTCGGCGTCATCCGTGTCGCTGCCGCTCGCCTGCGCTAGGAGATAGTGCGCGGAGGCGCGAGACACGTCGGACCCCGCCGCCGTCGCCGTTTTCTTGAGCCTGGCGAGCGGGCGGCTCAGCAGCTGCTTAAGGGCCGACGCCGTCCTACTGCTGCCATCGCTGGATCCCGACGCCGATGCCGGCTGCTGCTGCTTCTCTTTCGATGGAGAGCTAGTTGGGGTGGAGTGCGAGAAGACGTTGGCCGTGCCGCTGCCGGCAGAACCGGCGCGTTTTCGATACGTGTTCTGATCCTGTTTGCTTATCGGACTGGTTAGCGGCGAGAAGGCCACCCAGGCTGGGTATGGATCACTGACCGTGCTCGCATGCAAGTTGCCAGCGAGATTCACACCACTGCCACCGTTGACATTCGCTGCCCCCTCGTCCAGGTCCAAGACATCGCTGGCGGACTGCGCCGTTCTGCGTCGAGCCAACACAGATGACACGCCGCCATCCGTTGCGGAGTCGGGTGTCGACACGCCCTGCTTGCGGCCCGACTCGCCGGCTACGCGGTCGGATTGGCCGGATTTGCGACGCCGGCAGAGGAACGACGTGTCACTCCTGCGACAGCCAGGCATTCCTGCAGCGTAGGTATTCGCGCAGGCTACCTCACTGCTGCGCACGGCGCTAGCGGCATTCTTCTGAATGCTCACACGCTTTACCGCATCCGCGTTCGGCTGCGGTGGGCTGAGAGGAGATGCGACGGGCGCTGTGGGTGACGTAGACTCCTCTCCTGTTGACACCAACGCCACCGTTCTCACAGTATCAGTCGCCGGTGATGTCAAGCTGTCAGGGTCAGCTGTGCCTGCCGCGCATATCAACTCAATGTTGCCACCGATCTCCTCCGCACGAGGTGAGCAGGCCACGCTCGAAGCCTTGCACTCCTGTGGAGCGGGGTCATGACCGCCGCTACTCGACATTTAGCTGCTCCGATAGTCGGCCGTGCAGCCGGACTTGTTCTCGCAAAATGTCAACTCGCTCTGGTGTCACTGTGTGGAGGGCAAAGATGCACATACAGACACACGTACACACACACACACATACACGTACACATACACACACACACACACATACACGTACACACATGTACACGCATGTACACACACACACACACACACACACTCACACACACACACACAGATATACACATTCACACACACGCACATACACAACCACAATATTGTTTTATTCGTTGGCCAGAGGAAGTCCCCATTTGACTACATACATTCACCCTCGGGCATGGCGACGATGTGAACAAGGACAACTTGCCAAAAAGCGACACGGTCATTGTGTCCCGAGACCCAGACCGCCTGGCGTATAACAGCATTTTCATCAGGGAGTTGTATAGACCCAGGAGAGGGCACGGCACACAATAGCTTGGGCGATGTGTGCCTCATGTGCGTTTCTTTCGGGGAGGCCCCTGGGTAGAAATCGAGGGAACCTCAGAATGCGAAGAAATATTACGACTTTCAACTTTCAGATGATGTGCTTTCACCAAACATAAACAAGATCATGAAAGATCTAACATTCGACCACCGTCAATGTACGGCGAAGAATACCCAAAAAATCGACAGAGAAGGATAAAGAAAGAAGCCTGCAAAGACAGCGAAAAAACCCCAGAAAGAAACGAAAAGAGCCATCCAGTTGCCTTGTCATCGTAGTTAAGTTCGTGGTCGAAAATGATCCGATTCGAGTTTTAAGTCGAATAACATGTACAGTGGGGATTGGATATAACGACACTCCTTTGGAAGAGAACAAAAATGTCATTATATTCGATCTGTCACTAAACCCGATCTTCGCAAAGGAGTTACTAAACGCCTTGGGCAACAGAATTGTGTCGCAAAACTCAATCTGTCGTTACATGCAAGGTCGTTATATCCGATCTTCACTGTGGTCGGGGAAATAGCGAAATTTTTAATCTCTAGCAAACGTTTCTCACTTAACAGTAGTAGATCTAGCCAGTGTTAGAACATGGTGAGTTGTACGTGGTGGTACAACTCGGTGTACCTGGTACACGGTGAGTTGTACGTGGTGGTACAACTCGGTGTACCTGGTACACGGTGAGTTGTACGTGGTGGTACAACTCGATGTACCTGGTACACGGTGAGTTGTACGTGGTGGTACAACTCGGTGTACCTGGTACACGGTGAGTTGTATGTGGTGGTACAGACGGTGCCACGCAGTCTTGGTTTGCGGATGATTCTGCCGCAGGAGGCAAGTTGCAAGCAGTACGAATCTGGTGGGATCGCCTCAACGAGAGTGGTCCATCATACGGCTATTTCCTCAACCCGACCAAGTCTGTCCTCCTTGTCAAGCCACAGTTTCTGGATGAGGCCACCAGCATATTTGCTGGAACTGGAATTGACATCCGCACAGATGGATGTCAGCATCTGGGAGCCGCGCTTGGCTCAGCAGAATTCTCCCGCTGCTTTATGGAGCGCAAGGTTCAATCCTGGGTAGAGGAGGTGATGTCGCTCAGCACTATTGCTTCGTCACAGCCCCAAGCTGCATATGCAGCGTTTGTTCACGGCCTGCGAAGCAAATGGTCCTTCCTGTCTCGAGTCATGGCCGACCTACATTTGTACATGCAGCCGTTGGAGGACTCCATCAGAAACAAGTTCATCCCCGCTCTTTTAGGTGGCAGAACCGTCAACGATGATGAGCGACAGCTTCTGGCCCTGCCTTGTCGACATGGTGGTCTGGGGCTCATCACACCTGCCTCCCTCGGGGCCCAGGACGCCCACTCCAAGACCATCGTTGGCCCCCTGGTGCGGCGCATTCAGCAGCAGACTGCCACGCTTGGCGATGCCCTGCAGGAAGTGCGGAAGAACAAGCAGCTGTTGAGGGCGAAGGCAAAGACATCACTCCAAGCCGAGGCCGTCGCTCTGCATTCTGCCGCACCTCCAGAGGTTCAACGTACCATCGACCTTGCTTCGGAGCGGGGGGCATCCAGCTGGCTCACCTGCCGGCCCCTAAAGGCCCACGGCTTCACCCTCACGAAGGCTGAGTTCCGCGATGCTGTGCACCTCCGGTATGGCTGGCACCCAGTACGACTGCCAACATCATGTTCCTGTGGACAGCAGTTCACCGTCAGCCATGCCCTCTCCTGCCCGTTAGGCGGTTTCCCAACCCTCCGCCACAACGAGGTACGCGATGTGACAGCTCGCCTTGCGAAGCGTGTTGGCCACCAGGTGGCTATTGAGCCACATTTGCAGCCACTCACTGGAGAGCAGCTCCGGTACCGTACTGCTGTGGGCGACGACCAAGCCCGCCTTGACGTTGTGGCTAGTGGTATTTGGGGAGGGCGGTTCGAGCACACCTACATTGATGTCCGGGTGTTTAACCCTTTTGCGTCCTCGAATCGCCTCAACTCACTTGCTGCTAGCTACACCCGTCACGAAAAAGCCAAGCGCCGTGCCTATGAGCAGAGAATCCGAGAAGTGGAACACTCCAGCTTTGTTCCCGCCGTGTTCTCCACTACGGGAGGCATGGGGAAATCTGCCACCTCTCTGTACAAGAGGATAGCGTCCCTCATCGCCGACAAGACCGGGGAGGCCTACAGTGCCGTGATGGCTTCGATCCGGTGTCAAATCAGCTTTGCCTTGGTCCGATCCAGTGTGATGTGCCTGAGGGGTGCTAGGCGGCTCTATGCACCGGTCTTTGCTGCGGACTCAGCTGCTCTTGTTGTTGCCGAGGCGGCTATCCCCTGTTGAGGTTGATGGCCGTGCTCATTTATACCATGTTCTCTGCTTTTCGTGTCATTCTTGCTTGTTCTAATTTCTGCTTTTCGCGAGTGTCATTCTTGCTTCTTGTGTTTGTTTGTTCTCCTCTAGTTCTCTTATGTTCGCGGAGAAGGCGGAGAGCCGGAACACAGTACCTCTTATTTTTAATTTTTTTTAATTATTGACTGGTTTTGAGGGAAAGAGACAAACGGGAAAAGTCTGAAGAAAAAATTGACTGTCACCACCAGGACTCGAACCAGGGACCCTCGCTTGTAGCCAGCGATGCTCTAACCGCTGAGCTATGGTGTAGTCGTCATCCAAGCAGAGACCGTTCAACGTTTTCTTCAGACTTCGTGGGCCATCCCCTGATCATAGGTGACAAACATTTTTAGTATTAATAAACTCATCCCAAAAAAAAAAAAAAGTGGTGGTACAACTCGAT
>NW_027044974.1:0-1000 GCF_964019385.1 Sycon ciliatum | reverse complement strand
CGCCATTCCCAATAGTTTAGGCACGCTGCACCGAGACCAGTCACTGAGCTGCCAGGGCTTGGGAGCAAGAGATGAAGAGATGGTTCAGGAAAACAAAACAAAATGGCGCTCCATTTCTGGAGGATACCTGGTTTATGGTGCAATGATGAGGTTCTGAGGGTCCGGCGGATTCTGCCGGCAGAAAAATTGGCAGAATTCGGCACTTTTTCTGGTAAGTTTTATGCATGTTTGGTGTGTGGATCAAAAAAATGGAGCAGAATTCGAGGAATTGCCCTCCATAAGGTTTGTATGGTTCTGCCAATTTCACTGCTCTCCGAGCAGAATCTGCCACCTTTTCGAGCAGAATCCGCCGGTCCCTAGATGAGGTACTACAATGCCGGATACATACACTCAGCAGTTGTCATTCCGCCATTTCAAGGCCTACCTTGACGACTGGCCAGGCATCACCAGTTTCGTCTTCCAGAGCACCACGACAGTTGCCTCGCTTTGATAATTCGTTCTTGTATCTGGCACGGTAGGTCTGTGGGATCATAACAATACAGGACGCAACACAAGCAAAGGAGAAGGCTCAACTCTACAGGGTGCTGTGCGCACATGATTCATACGTCACTCCAAAGTTCGTTCACTGAATAGCTATTATACATGATTGTACATACCGGTATTTAATAGATAAACCTTATATTGTTGAGAACATGTTGTTGGTTGACAGCATAATAGTATTACTAGGCGGAGGAACACCGTGTTCGCAAACAGTGCCCCTTACTAGTACTACATGTACAACCATCCACGGTTGGTAGAGCCCTTTGTGGTCGTGTACATGCATACACGCACATGTATGTGTATGTGTGTGGTATTGCATGGCTTGTCCGAGATACTCCTAATGATGTCCCCAGGTCGAAATATTGGTGGACTTAGGTTTTCAGATGCATGCAGTAACGAGACCATTTGGAGGGGAAATGGCGTGGCTGCAATGAAGTTTATGTATCTTCCTACTTCTAAA
>NW_027044973.1:7500-27444 GCF_964019385.1 Sycon ciliatum | reverse complement strand
GTTGTTCGTTCAAGAGTTATGGCCTATTCACCAAATTTGCAATGGTTAACATAGCAACGTACATATAAATTGTTTCTTTATAGCTTTTTTTAGGAATGCACTACACTGGAGCTCGCGCTATTCCGCCGACGACTTGACACTTGACTGAATCACGACTGCCATCCAGAGAACACGAGAAGTCAATCGAACCTTCGACTTGGCAAAACCGGCTTGAAAGCACCACTCCCTGCTCAACACACAATTCACCCCTCATCAGTTGAGCTTGAGTAGGCTGAGGAAGATTGTTACTGAAGAGCACCACTTATATAGTGCTCTCCGGGCACAAACATCACCAGGGATACAAACTAACAGAGACACTCCATTTCCAGCGCGACAAACACCTCGTGAACACCAGACAGCGTGAGTCAGTTATAACTGCCTGGACGGTGAGAACAGACGTAGAGGATCCTCGGTCATTCACAACGCTGTCACCTCCAAACCAGCTAGTCGCACGCCCGTGCTGGGCACAACAGGACGAAATAGAGGTTATAGCTCATGCAACATGAAATATGGGTGAAAGAGATCATGAATGGCTGGTATGTGGTATCGACGGGAACCTACATGGGGACAAGAAAGCGAGTGCGTCACATTGCCGTCATGACCACAGGAGCAAGGCGATGGAAGCCTAGCAGGTGTCCACCCATTAGGAAGGCGCAACCCATCCCCAAGCCCTTGTTTGTTGATACTAAAGCCATACTTCCTAAATGGGCGACACGTTGACCAGTTCGACGATCCCTTCGCACGCGCAACATCAATGCTGTTGCGCAGGGCCTCGGAGGAAAAGTGTTCATCCCCACCTCCATTCCAGCAATATTACCGCAAATTGCTCCACCTCGAGCACTCAGTTTTGTACCTTTGACTTGACATAGTAATTTTTCTCTAAGCGCACTACAACCAATTGCGGCGCCCTAAAAAACGTGCTCCATATGAGGTGATCATAACGCCGGCGTCCTTAAAAAGATACATTGCTTCAAGCACGCACTTTTCTCTAATCAACAATACAGATTAATTGGCATCGAAGAAATAGCCGAAAGCATGACCTCGTTCCGTGAGGATCTACCGCCACCCTCGCAAAGGACGTAGACGGCCAGCCGCGGGAGACTCGTGGGAAAACCAAAATTGAACAGTGTCCGCGCAAGCCGCTTGCTGAATAAGGGGCAGCATGCCCAGAGCGTACATAGGCTTCGCGAGGGGATTACCTTGTGTTGTGCCCTCTTGCGAAAGAATATATTCCCCATCGATGTATAAAAGAGCCGGTTCACTGTAGGTATTGATTAGGACAGTGGCCAAGTTCTCCAGGGGTGGGCACAAATGGCAAACATTGAGTTAGCAAACTTGACGATTCAATCTGTTGAGGGCATTAGATGCATCGGTCAACAAAAACGCCTTCAGTATCAGGGCAATAAAATGTTGTCTACATCGCATGCGTGGCCGCCTCCAACCCACAAACCAGTCCGACACATAGCTGGTCACAAATCACGGCCTCACGAACCTTAGGACCAGTAGCCGAGCGAATGTATTTGCTTGGTATTGTGCTAGAAACTGCGCCTATGACTATGAGCCTAAACCCAATGCCCTTATCAAGGTCTATTAGTATTAATAGACAAGCTGTAAATGCAGCCAGTGAATCTGGGTTCACGTAGGCTGTGCCCAGCCCTCGAGCACAAGACACCGAAGCGGAACGCAGTGCGTCTGAAGCAGTCGAAACAAATTGGAGCACACATGTCTCCAATTCTCTGCATCAACAATGCTGGGGTCAACACTGCTGGGGCCAGCAGCACCTGATGTAATAGTGGCTGCTTTTCGCATCGCCTCCCGCCCTAAGCCACGAAAATATACTGAATGCGGAGGCGGCAGAGGCGAGCCAGATATGAGAGCATCCTTATCGATCCACTCTGTAAATCCATTAACTGTATCGTAAAGAGCATGCCAGCCACCAACCTCATCGTCTGATAATACATTTAGAGTAGGTGTAAGCTTTCCAGCCGTGACCTTGCCTGCAAAGCCCATGGCCGTGTGAACACTACCTCGGTTTTTAGAATCAGAGTCAAGGCTTTAATTATTATGTACGAGTTGGGTATGTGAACAAAGTAAAAAAAACGCTTACAATCCGGAATAGTGCCTGCTTCTCTGATCAAGTCTGCAAGATCTCCACTTGCCATTGCCCAAGTCCGTGCTCCAGAAGCTTCGCAAACCCGGAGGAGTCAGTATTCGATTTTTGTAACAGTAGGGCTTGAAACAACGCAGCAATCTTGAAGGCACTGTGCCGGTTGGATCTACATACACCCAAACAGGAGTAATAATATAATTATGAGAAAAGAGTTACCGTGAATCGCCGCCCGATATCCCCCAGTATAACGTAGAAGGTATTGGGACGGTATTGAGTGCATTGTTTATAAGCTGCGCCAATCTGCGCCCGGTAATGGCTGCGATGAGGCTCTCGAGGTGAAAAGAGAGAAGTTCAATTTCAATTGGTTCAGCATCTGGCAGGCTGCTATATATAACGGAGCCCACCGACTCAGCCGCGCCTGCCACTACATGGCTATCTTTGCGCTGTGGTGCTTGGTAAACAAAGCCGGAGTCTCAATAGGCAGGTGAGAATCAAAACTGGGCTAATGTGATTCTAGCCGCCCATCCACTGCCTTTGCTACATATTGTGCATCACTTGAATACCGTAATGTGTTTCATGATGTGTTTCTGTTAAAAGAGCGATAAGGCCTAGAAGAGCTGAAGCCGGAGTCTCTATAGGCAGGGTATTCGTATCACGGTTTGGCGTATGTGCCCCTAGTTGCCCACCCAGTGCCTCCGTCACACATTGTGCATGGAAGACATGATAAGTTTCATTTGGAAGAGCGGCTAGGTCTAGAAGCGCTGGATTACAACTCATTCTTACAATGGAAGTACATGTTTCCACGGTTTTCTTTCATACGAAACCTCTCGCCGAGAAAACATTCCTTGGCATTAACAGCAACCTGGTTGAGACGTCTTTGTCTACTGTCGAAGATCAACTCAGCTGTGAGAATTATCGGAAGTCATTTCTCGGCCCTTCAAATCCTTGCCATTGTCCTGGCTTATCTCCCCACTGTGCTGTTAGTGTTTGTGTTACTAGCTAGGCAGTGTTGTGCCAAGCCTGGTGACTTTGGCCGCCTGCGCCACATTTCCCTGCGTGCCTGTTGGCGGAAATGGCATGGACTCGACATACGCGATCAGCAGACTGCACAACTAATCTTGGACAATATGTTAAGTGAAGCCAGGGAACCGCTGCTAGTAACTATATTACTACACGAGCATTGACGATGCAAATGAGCACATCAACCTGAGCATCATTTCCAACACGATTGAATCCTTGTATCTACACACTTCGTTGCAATTAGTTAAGCTCCAGAGTGAACCATTATCAGTTAACTCTCCCACTCCCTTTATCCTTTGTGTTGCGCACATACCCTCTTGTCACATACCAACGTACACTGGTTCTAGAAAAGTGACGATAATTATAGCCGCAAAGGGAAAAAAATGCGCAATTTTTCTTCCATACCAATTATATTACAATTTTCAATCAAATCTTTTGGTTGCAGTCTACATTGGACAATGCCACCTATTAATTCCTCCTTGTATATCTTCAATCAGCTGTCCTCTGACCCCCATGAAGCATGAAGGCAGAGAGTGTTTTAATCAATTGCGTCTAGCCTCGTTTTTTGCCTCAAGTATAGCGCCTTCATCTTCATATGCTGCTGACAACTGTAGATTATACTATTTACTGCCTTGCCGCACTGATGACGCCTTCCCTGCCCGTCTTATCTTTGAGCTGATTCAATGCATACATCATGCGTATTGGCATGGGGATATTGTAAAAATACAAAAATCAGTCCGTTTCCACACATTCATCACTTTCTTATCCCGAAGTGAATATTACGGATTTTGTCAGACATGACAGAAGCGTAACACTACAAGACTTCTGAAATGTTTTGGACCAAGCACTCTCCACCTCAGATACCGAAAATGGGGAATTTTGAGCATGAAGTGGCGAAGATGATTGAGAACATGGGCTTCCAAAACGTATCCGAATGGGGGAGGGGGCTTCCAAGCACAGCTTGTGGTCCGCTCCACGTCCTGCAAGGCTAGAACCTTTGCCCGATCACTGCTTTAACTTCCCACAGTCCCTATGGACCTTTCGTTTCTCTTTTTGGTACCATATTTTCCCACCCTCTTCAATTGTCATGGGGTGGTGGAGTTCCTGCGGATGCAGAATACTCATTCTGCAGTTGAATCTCACGCGTACCGTGATGTTTTCAAACGTCATGCCTTTGTCATATTTTATCCCTTCTGGAGGTAGAAGTACTTAGGGAATAGCAGCGGCTGTTGAGCTCTCTGACAAGTATTAATTTCCGACACGAAGCGCTGAGAAACGGCAAGGAGGGTCTGGTTTTCAACATTGCAGTATTAAAATTGTTATAAGATAAGCCTTGTATTGTAGAAACACGTTTTTAGTTTGACAGGGTATTACAAGATGGTGGAACACCGAATTCGGAAACAGTGTCCCTTACTAAAATTGTTATGCAGGAGTGGACTCAGATGGAGAGCCAAAGTTTAATTTATACAAAAGAGAAAGACCAATGAACTACAAGTTACGCTATAATGTCCAATAACAACACCAATTACTAAACAATCAGCTCATGCGATAACATTGCACGACACTAACCGACGGTAATGACGTTCTACACCTAACTGGCTAACAGCTCTAGCACATTTCTATAACTTAGAACCTTCCAAGTGGGAAGGCTGTTGGAGTGCGCATCCAAGATGTGCCAGTTAGATGTAGAACGTCAGTACCGTCGGTCAGTGTCGTGCAATGTTATCGCATGAGCTGATTATTTAGCAACTGGTGGTGTTAGTGGACAGTATAGCGTAACTTGTAGTTCCTTGGTCTTTCTCTTTTGTATGAAATTGTTATACTGGATCTTTCCATAGGGCACTATACTCGGCCTGAAAATCTTAGACAAGTGACAGTTGAAGTAAATATGCTGAGATACTTGGATGCTTGTATGAAAGCTAAACCATAGCTTAGTGGTTCAGACATCGCTGGGCTCCAATAATGGTGCTCGCGGCCAATTCGTTAACATCTATTTTTCCCCTTTCAACACCCTGACCTGGTAATATTGCAAGTGATAATCCCGTAAAAAAGCTTTTGCGTTTGCGTCATCACGGACGTGTCCGTTTGAGCACTCTGGCAAGATACTATCTGGTTTGGTTTAAAGCTTGCTTTGGAAACGTTACTGTTCATTGCTGTTAATTAGGGGGGCAGCATAGTCGTAAAATTCCTGAAAAATCGAATTTGTAAATTCATATCGAGTGCTACATCAGTTGAAAGACCATGAACAACTGCAAACTCTGAAGAACATTTTGTCTCGATCTGACCAGCCGCTTAGGAGTTATGGACGAAAATGTGCCCTTGCAAAGAAAATTTTTTTTGCACGCTGTTATTTGTTTTCAGCACTGTATTTGAATGTGAGCAAACCGTGCACAACTTGTCGTATCATGGAAAGACGCGAAAGTGTGCAGAATTTTGCTCACGTTTTTTAGCCACGTACTGGGCTGCACGGCGGCACCCTCGTGACGTTGCAGATATGTGGCTTGATTATTGTGGTTCACGTTGATTTATTGACTTTGGCAAGTTTGAGTCGTGTCAAGAAGTCAGGTAGGATTCAGTACCAGGCAGTAGTGGAATGTGAGTGGTAGTCTTTGCCGATTTGTGAGGGTATCCTGGATTTGGTTTGCAGCCCTGTGGAAGTGGCTTGCTGTGAATGTCCCAGCACTGGATGTTGTATCAAAGGTACGACCTCGTAGCGCTCCCTAAACCTAAAAAAATTCAAAAATTGACTTGGGTCTGTGGGAGTCTGTGAGAGAACGCCCACCCCTGCCGTTGTGACAGATTCCATGGCCACGTTCAGGGGCCCTATCCCACAACCCATGGCTACTTCTGGACATTTTTTAGGTTTGGATCCCACACACGGACAGAATGGGCAAGAAAATGTGAAAAAATGTAAATGCATTTTTTTGGCTCCTGGGTGACTCGCACACCTTGTCACTATGCCGGAATTTTGAGGTTTTCGGCCTGGAAACCCTGTCCGTGAGGCGCAAGAACTTTTAAATCATGTTCAGAGGGGCAGCATAGTGGCAGGAGTGTGTGGTGAAGATTTCACGGAAATCCATTGGGAGACACCAAAGTTTCGGTCAACTGAATGCCATAAGAAATAATTATTCCCGTAGCTATGCAGAAGACGTTACTTCAGTAACGTCTGGCGCTAGCCAGGGTCCACACAGCTTTAATTCCCGTAGCTATGCAGAAGACGTTACTTCAGTAACGTCTGGCGCTAGCCAGGGTCCACACAGCTTTAATTTGGTATTTGTTTGTTTGTGTGTTTGTTTGTTTGTTTGTTCGTTTGTTTGTGTCACGCCTGGCGCTATCCCGTATCTGTCCCGTATCTGTCCCGTATCTGTGACTACAAAGGCTCTACAGGATTGTACATAACAGCTGTCCACAATATTTGCGGGCTCCTGTATCTGTCCCGTACCAATATTCGTCGTATTATGCATACGACTCCCTGATGTAGAGTGGGATTTGGAAAGAAATAGGGAGACGAGGAGGAAATTAAATTAGAATAGACGCCGATTAGGTGATAGGATGCGTCAGCATAAACATACTTTGGAAGAGAGATCCCGTCGTCTCCAAAATAAGCGTGAACGAGCGATTCAGTGCCGGTCACAGGAAACGTCGGAAGAGAGATCCCGTCGACTCCAGAACGCCCGTGATCGGTAGAGTCCGGCGGTACCAGGCAACGTCAGGACAGACATCCCGTTGAGTCCAGAACGCCCGTGATCGGCAGAGTCTAAGCCGGTCCCAGGAAACGTCAGGACAGACATCCCGTCGAGTCCAGAACGCCGTGATTGGCAGAGTCAGCGCCGGTCCCAGTAAACGTCAGGACAGACATCCCGTCGACGCGCAGAAAAACTAAATATGCAGCCTCTTTTGCCGTCGAACAGGATACGTATTTATATACGAGACTGTAAAGTTATGTAATGTCCAAATTTCGACGTGAGCAGCAGGTCACTCGCGTTGATTTTTTCGACGTGCGAGCCAAATAACGCGAGCTGAACTTTCGCGTCGCAGACATCCCGTCGACGCGCAGAAAAACTAAATCTGCAGCCTCTTTTGCCGTCGGACAGGATACGTACGTATTTTAGGAGACTGTAAAGTTATGTAATGTGCTCCACAGGCAACCATGCATTCGGCGTCGTCATTGGCTCAACAGGTCAATGTAGATGTATTACTACAAAAAGGCCAGAAAATTCGATTCCTGTGTGTGTGTGTGTGCGTTACTTCAGTAACGTCTGACGTCTGGCGCTAGCCAGGGTCCACACAGCTTTAATTTGGTGTTTGTTTGTTTGTTTGTTTGTTTGTTTGTGTCACGCCTGGCGCTATCAAGTATATGGCCCGTACCAGCAAAGACAGCTGGCCACAATATTTTTGTTTGTTTGTGCCATTGACATGCCTGGCGCTATCCCGTACCTGTCCCGTACCATCAAGAGTACGGTACCATTAAGAGAATGAGTACTACGTCGAAGTAGTATATATGCGAAGTGTATCGGGGGAATGCATTCAGTGCAGTAACATTTTGTGTGGATTTGTGTGCGAGGCCGAGATCCCACTAGCAGGCTGGCTGGGCCGCCTGTCGACCAGCCCGGGAATCGCATGTAGGCCAATAGCATAATAATTATAACGTATATACAGTCATGTAGATGTATAGCAGGGTTGTCATTATTATGTAAACGACTCCCTGCTGTATGAGGAGATTTTCTGGAGAGAAATACGAAGTAGGGAGACGAGTAAATGCAATCAGAATGGATGTTAGTTGCCGTCAGCATAATAATACTTCCTCCGTATACAAAAACTTCGTGACTTTTTTTTGAAGGCTGCGCATAGCTCTGGAATTGTTCCGTTTGACTTGGAATAACACTCGTGGCATTGTCTAACCTGTTTACAGGCTATATACAAAGAAAAAAACAACTCAGACGAATGAGATTGAGTTTATTCAGAGTCTTCGTGGCTCCTGTCATTGTCACCTCACGACGCTGACTGCGCATCGCCAAAAGTCGCTGCTTCGCTCGCATTTCGCTCAGATTCTTTTCAGCTGCAATGATGATCCGCCGCGGGACTTTGGCTAGCGTACTCTTCATTTCCAGAGCTGTGTACGAATCGGTGTCGACTATATTCAGTCGTTCCAACCCGCGACCTCCATTATGCCGTGAAACGAGTCGCCCAAGCACATCCACACGCTTCGCATTTTCTCGGCAGGAGAATCCTCCCAGCATTCTACAACGGCTTCGACGAGGTCCCTGCGATTCCCCTCCTAGGCCACAACGGAGACGTCTGACTGGAGTGGAGAGAGGCGAAGAAAGCCAGGTCGTCGACATCCCGATCCGGAGTCTGCGCTGGTTGCACGACGACTGAAATGTTTCATCTTTCCGTGCGAGCGGAACCGATTTATGTTCTCACGCTGCGTATGGGGCCGCGCACCGCAAGTACGAGCCTGGCCAGTTTCAGGGCAGCGAGTGCCGCGTGAGTCGTGACTCCGTACCCCTGTGCTCCAGGCGCGAGCTCCACTTCGTCACGGTTTCAGTTTCGAGCAAGTAAGTGTTAGTTTTTCTGTTATTTGACTCGTAAGTTCCTGTCGGCAACGTCCTCACCACGGTGACTTCATGTGCACCAACTAATGACATGGCGTCCTTTCATGCGGTTTACCGCACGGATTTATGAAGTCGGACATATTCCGATTTATTTGCATCAATCGCACAAAATTAGGTACATTTCTCTTGTAAACCCTGTCAGTTTGAGAATTTAGACAAACACCGAACAAATTTTAGCCGCGACGAGGATCGGGAGGAATCCATCATAATTATTTACATAGCTACTACCATCACGTCGACGGAGTGAAGATCGAAATGATAATGGAGTGGAGAGAAGAAGACCTGAACTAGAGTGCTTGAGAGACTATGTAGTGTCACATGAGAATTGCTTCGTTAGGAAGGCTCTCCTTTTGAATGGAGAAGCCCAACGTCGCTGATTTGCATCGCCGTTTTCAAGCGCTGATCTGCAGTAGGAATGTTTTTGTAAATTATTCGTGGTTGTGGACGTGGATGGATTCAGCGCTCTGTTTTCTCAGCAAGCCTACTCAGTCCAACACGAAGGACTTCCATGAGCGAAACAACGTGCTCCTCGAGCAAGTGCAGCTCGGGGTAATATGGCCAATGCCACGGGAGACCACCTCGTGCCTGCATAAGGCCAATAATTGATGGCAAGACATCTTTGATGAGCGCCTTCGACTTCAAGGACGCAATATATCTCCTCAGCAGTAACTGCAGCGCTCTTGCTGAAAATATCACTGCAAGCATGCACTAGGCATGATTTAGTGAAGAGCTACTTGTACTAGCGATTGGAGATTTGGTGTTGGCTTCCAGGGCTGGGCATATCTGCTCCATCATGGTAACTGGTGCGTTTGTCAAGGCAGTGCAGTTTCTGCTGCTGTTTCACAAGCCATATGCGCATATGCGCAGTGAGTAGGAATTTGTTGTATGATAGCTGAGGATCACCAGCCTTCATGGACAAACCTATATTGGGACTGGTTGCTGAACAATGCACACCTAAATCTCTCAGCAAGCTCTCTTGCTCAGCTGGTGACGAACACTATATACCCGCTGCTTTGGGCTTGCAGCCCCGTCTCCCGACCGTAGACCGATCGAAAGTCTGTCACGGTCCTGTGACCATCGGCGTACAGTTGACGCTGATGGGGCATCGGATTAAGTGCTGGCGTAAGTAATTCTCTGGTATACCTGGAATCTACATCTACAGCTGGTTTTGACTTCCAGCCATCCTTCGTTAGTTATGCTTGTGACTATCATGCCCGCAAGTCGATCAGCAGCATCAACTCGCATCTTTGATGGTGAGGCCTGCAAAACGTCACCGACCAGTGACGATGCTGAAATAGGGCACCCTACCAGAGCTGGCGCAGTGTATGGTGCAGTCTTTCACGAATCCATGAACTATGCTGTTTGACTGCTGTAGCTCTGACGCTTGCGTGTGTGCCTTACATTAAGGGTAGCGGGCCGTCTGCTCTAGCCATTTGCCAATGCATGCACGGCCGAACGTCTACCAGCAAGCTGCAAACACTTCTCTCCCTACCATACTGTGACATAGTGGACATTGTGCGTGTGTTGTTGCATTCCTATCTGAACTGAACTGTTCTGGATGCAGAGATTTACCCACTAAGCCCTAGAGAAATATGAATAAATACTATACTACTACTATTACTAAACTTGGTATGCGGGTGTGACGTGCTACTGCTCATCAGATTCGGTCCATGCGACGCTCGTGTTTTTAGTTTTGTTATTTTGTCTGCCTTTTTTGAATTCGTAAACCGAACACACTAAACTATCCAGTGATCAGGTACTGGTGTGGTGGGGCGAGGTTTTGTTGGTGATGCTGCTGTCAGTGGTGGCGGCGTGCATGTGCTTGTGCTTGTGGGAGATGGCCCACGTTTTCTCCCATGCCGCAAGTTTGTCTTGCGTTTGTGTTTTTCATTTGGACTTACTGCCAGGCTTGGGCTTGCATTTCAAACAGTTTGTCCCACTGTGTGGCTCCCAGTCTTTGAGCGGTGTACATCCACCTCTGGAGCTCCAGAGAATGTTGGGCCCCTGGCAGTAACAGTGCATTCCATGGCCAATTTTCAAGTGTGGCAAAAATGTTCAGGGTGTATTTCGTTTCATCCACATGAAGATGAAACACTGCCAAAATGGATTCAGTATGATCTGCCACACGATACTTCGTCCGTCCACTCCTTGACGCGAATTTCTCCCCTCCAATACGACAACACGACGACAGGAAGCTAACATGAGCCTCCATTTCTGAACAAAATTACGTCTCTAACATGGCCACGAAAAGCTACAGTGATGCACGTCAAGCTTAGGTATACACGAAATCGAAAGGCTAGGACATCGAGGTATACTAGAAAATTGTCTTCGAGGCGGAGAAAATTCGCTGACGAGGTTGGCGAGCCCTTGAAATCGAGCGACGATCCAAAATAATTGCACCCACGTCGAGAAAGAAACCATGCGTAGCGCGTGGGTAACCCAAGACAGGGGCGTACATAGGGCGGTTCCGGGATGCCCGGGAACCAGTAAAATAATTTCGATGTGGGTAGATCTACGGAGAATGTTATGATCAAGGCCCAGCGTGCATGCAGTGCATACATGCCTAGGCGGCGTAGTCGCCTGCAGTCCGCCTGACCGTCCGAGGACGGTGACAAGGCAAGGTGTAAAAGTGCTGCTGAGGCATTTTTGTGACACAGCGTAGATCTACTGAACTTACTGGGTGCAACGAAGTCTCTACATACGAGTTACAGCGATTCCTCGATCTCAGAGTCATTTCCTTTGCAGTTTGTTTCGACAAAGTTGATTCCGTTTTTGACGACGCTTTCGCTTTGTGGAAAAGAAAAATGAAGAGTCGACATCCATAGGGCCAGCGCTCTATTCAGAGCTATTTTGAGCAGGAGGCAAAGTGTGTAGCCAGTGACGAAGGTCAAGCGATAGATGAGATTGCGGACGCACCTGACTTCCAAGTGGAGTCTGCAATGAGCAGCACAGAGGACGGAATCGTCGGCGAAGCTGTAGAGCGACCGTTGTTGGAAGCTGCTGGATCATCCAAGACTTACTTCAGTGACATTGGAGTGTGTTGGAAAGGATATTCTGAAAGTGTACCTCCACGGTGGAATCCCTGATTCCTCCGAAATTTGCCATACATGGAAAAGATTTCCGTCATTGACAATCATTGTGCGCCACTAGCTGCACTGAAGGCGAAGGATTTCGTTTCCTGTGCGTGTCCGGACGGGTGGCAAACAGCGCCGCTTTCAACTATCCTGGTTGGAGGAGTTTCCCTGGGTAGTCTTTTGACCGGCGTTCCATGGTGGCTTCTGCTTGCCCTGTGTAATGTTTGCTCCAGGTGATTCGAAGTTTGGGCAGCTTTACCGCAGTCCTCCCGAGAATATAACCCGACTCAAGACTGAGCGTGTGGATGTGCTTCAGCGACTCGTTTCACGGCATAACATGAAATCGTCCTGCTGAACAAAACATCCATAAAAAATGCCTTGGCAAAGTTCAGTCTTTTTGAATCAAATATGCGTAGCAGTGACATTATCCAGCAGTTTATGCAGAAACTCCATCGGATACGTATAAGAGCACTAGCCGTGTGGAATTATGTTGGTTGATCAGTTTGCATGGGAACCACTCCTAGAGGCGAGCGGTGTAGGCCCCTGCAAGAAGATCGCTCGAGCGGCGGCACAGTCGAAGGCAAGGCCAGTCCAAGCTCTAAACTCTATCGAATGACCTGGCAAACACCCGTGGTTTCGGTTGACCTTGCCCGTTTGAGATGGAAGTCGAGCGAAATTGCAAACATACGACTAGGCCAGGTCGCGTGAAAAATGAAAAAGATTAAAATTTGGCCGCCATATAAAATGAACGCGCATCGCATGCATGGGACAGCCGTGGATCACGATCACACGCATGGCTTCCGTGGAGAATCTGTTCGAGATCAACCAAACCTACCTCAACATGAATGTGCGTTGTCGATGACAGCCTTTGGCCCGGTTCGTTGAGCAGGTTCTTGCTCAAAAACACCGTTGAAAAAAAGTCACGAAGTTTTTGTATACGGAGGAAGTAATAAGAAGAAGAACGCCCGTGATGGGAAGAGTCAGCGCCGGTCCCAGGAAACGTCAGGACAGACATCCCGTCGACTCCAGAACGCCCGTGATCGGCAGAGTCAGCGCCGGTCCCATAGCTATGCAGAAGACGTTACTTCAGTATCTCATTGAAACGTTTTTGCAATACAATGATGCAGCAAATCAAAGGAAAAAGCATTTCCATCAGTTCTGACAACATACACGATGAGCTAGGCAACAAAGCATAGCGCAGGGCCCTGAGCTTCCAAGCTCTCTCGTTTGGTATTTGTTTGTGTGTTTGTGTCACGCCTGGCGCTATCCGTATCTGACGGCAAAAAAGCACAGGATGTTATAAATTTTTCAATTCTCCAATTTTTTTTCAGGCATATCCTGGGATTCAAACCCGCACTATCGCCCTACATGCATTCCCCCCTACACTTCGCATTTATACCCATTCTTCCAAGTTGCTTCACGTTATTATCTTGCGTTTGAAAGCCCTATTTGAGTATTGCGGGCAGCTACAGTCCATTCATAAAAAGATGGGTCCTGGCTCTGGCGAGCTCCCGTATTTGGCGATTTTTCGTGATTTCATCGTACACAGTGCAGTGCTGCGAACTTTGAAATTTGAAAAGGGGTCCAAAAAGGGTGCCTGAACTGGGGTTCGAACCGCAGAATGCACTGTTGCAGGCGGGGTCAAACGGCCTGGATTTTGATGGTTTTTCCCAATTCAGTGCTTTTGGGCCAAAACTTGGCCGAAATCCTATTCTTGCTATGGCTTGCTTTTTGGACAAAAAAACTTCAGAAACATAATTGGAAGAGGATTCCATATGGGATTGCAGAAAAAAATTCTAAAAAAAACTCAACGTTTGACCCATTTATGGCCAAAAGCTAGAAGTTCATTTTTTTCTGAATGGACTGTAGACAGTGTCGTATTACCCTCGATCGTACCTGTCCCGTACCAATCCCCCACCGTACCGTGCCATCAAAGACGGCTGGCCACAATGCATATTCAAATAGGGCTTTCAAAGGCAAGATCACAATGTAAAACAACTTGGAAGAATTAGTATGTATGCGAAGTGTATCGGGGGATGCATGCAGGGCGCGCGATAGTGCGGGTTCGAATCCCAGGTAAAAAAAAAGGATTTTTTAAAGAATTTATAACATCCCTATGCTTTTTTTGTCTAGGTCATCAAGGCAAAAAAGCATATCGTAGGGCCCTGAGCTTCCAAGCTCTCTCGTTTGCGACCAGGCTGCTACCTTAAGTTCGCCCTCATTTTCTTTGTGCCGTGCTGATGAGTCCACAAAGGACGAAACAATTCTGTCCAGAGATTGAGTATTTCGCTCCTCCTCTTGTACCAGTTGAGCTCTCTCATGTGGGTTAGTGCCTTGCTGTTTGCGGTATGCAGAGCTCACTGGCTTGTCAATTTGAGCACGGTGGCATGGTACGTTCGGGGCTGGTTTTAATCTGCCTTTGGAAATTTCCTTCTTCATCATACGAGACATGGGCTGAGTAAACCTATAATAATTAAAACGACTTTTTGGGTCAATTGTTTTAAATTTTTCATCTACTTTGGCTAGACACACTGGTGCAGCCGAAATGTGGGATCCATATGACACATATAAATGGTTCAAACCAATACTTGAAGTATTGCACATACAAGTTCAGTGTTTCAGGAAATGTATGTCATCGTTTCTGTTCTGAGCTTCGGCTGGTGGAGCTGACAGGCCATTCCAGGAGATCAATCCCATGGACTATGCCCATGGGAGATCTTCACCAGGTTCAGTTGAGAGAAAATGAGAGATTTCCTTTTCCAGGTAGGTTTTCCGATAATCTGAAAGTCCCTTCGCGGGTATTTCCAGCGGCAGAATTTCAGGATCTTTTGGCGTAGCGACTCCATCTTCATCTCCATTACACCTGCATGCTCTAAAGAGTAGTGCATTCGACCAATGGGCTTTGCTACCATCCGCACCTCTGCACTGGTGCTCTCCAAACAGAAAGCTTCACTGCTCTTGCTTGGACTCCTGGACAATGGCAAAGACCTGGACACGAACGGCCACCTTGCAATGCAGAGGTCCAACTTCTCTAGTGTTGCAAGGAAGTTCCAACTGCTGCGCAAAGTTTGAAGTGGCATGAGTGGTCCCATCATCTTCCAAATCCGAAGAAGCTTTGGAGTTCCGGATAGCTTTGTTGTAGTAAACGCGATCAGCACTGGTTTTGTTCAAGTGATCCGTCAGTACATCAGTCGCCTTTTTGTCCCTTCTTCTGTTCGAGTACGGCTGACCATGTAAGGGAGCCTGTCACACTTTGCGGAGACATGGGATCTTCGCTTCATGACTCGGATATGGGGAAGATGCGCCTACCACACCACTTTCTTTCAGAACTTCATTGCCGTGTTGTGCAACATGACCTTCTTGTGGCTTGCTGACAAGTATACAGATGGTTGATGCAGGTGATGGCGAGGTCAGGCAGGTTGTGGCATGCCGTGCACACTTGCGTACACCTCCACTAAACGAACATTTTGTTGCATAATTATTATTTCCTGTGTTAGGGAGTGTCCGCGAGGATTATTTTTCATAATCCCCGCGGCGCTGCAGCCCTGCGCGCCTTGGGGATTTGAAAAATAATCCCCTCGGAACCGTGCAATATCCTATGCATAGCGGAACGTCCTGCTCTCGTCAGCACTACTTTTGGCAAGATGCTGCGAGCCAGCTGGCCCAGCACGTATTGTTTCAAACTAGCCTTGTCCAGTTGCTTGATTGACACCATCAGGTCGCGCAGGTCGCGGTAATGATTAGTGCCCTTGCACTTCGAGCCTGTGGGAGCGTCCTCACATAGATCGATCGAACCGATTCGATTAGTGCCGCCAGGTCCAGCTCGCCTGCGCGATTGACGCCGGTTTGCAAGGAGGACTCGCTGCAGCTCTCTTTGCAATCAGGGAAGTACTCATCGTTGTCACTGCAGGGTGCGGCTATGGCTGCTGCTGTCGAAGCCTGGCGAGAGCGTTCTGCCGGTGGAAAGTTGTCGTCGTCTTCGGAGCTTGAGTCGGAGGTGTCGACACCTGCCGCTTCCGCTGAGGATCGACCAAAGAAGTCGTCGTCCAGATCCTGCAGCTCCGCGAAGCTGGCGTCGTCTAGACCGACTGCATCCACACTTAGTCTCCGACAGCTCATGATTGATGTTCTCGTGACCTCTTCAAACTAATCGCAGGAACTTGAACAAGGTGATAACAAAGGTGACAAGAATTATTTTGACTGCTCAAAATCGAATCGAATTTTCACAACTCGTTTTGTGTTTCGCTCATTCCAACATTTATTTCCTCTTAGTACGGTTTACTCAGCCGATTACTCATTATAATATAAATTTTCACATCGTTCTGGTTGCAACAACACTGAAAGTCTCAAAACGGAAAGTGTTTATATGCAGTTCATTTTCTGATTGCTGGACAATTACTCCGAGTTCAATATTTCTCTGAACCAAACTGCAGACGAGGGCCCGCCTCTGTGCCGATGGCTTCTAAGTTGTTACGACCAACACGTTGGAGACATGTTACGCATCTTGTAAAAATTATGCAATTTGTTGATTCAATTTTGGTGATGACTCACGTAGATGCATGATCTTGGTGAAACTCTTTCAAACGTGCGATCCGGGGGGCTGTCGCTAATCGGAGCTAACAAAACCAATTTTCAATATTTTCACTACGCAGACGTGTCACGTTTCTTGAACAACCTGCGTGTCGGTCGAAACACTCATGTTCCGCTTGGCTAGGCATGGAGCAATTAAAAGACGTGGGAAAATGGCCTGCTGGTATCCACGAGCTGCGAATCCTACTTCCGATAGTGTGCAGACCGTTTGCCACCATTCACACAAATGGTCTCCACTCGCACATGAACGCTGGTGATACCTCCATGACGACATAAGAATTTTGGGATATAAGATTGCCCTTGGAGTTATCACGGACACCATTTCAGTTTTTATCCGTGGAGTAAAGTCCACTAACAGGTACAAGTTTGAGAGACTTGATAATCTTGGGGACATAATCTTGTCCTGCCGCCTAGTTTTGATGTAGATAGTAACGGTATCGTCTTTCGGCGTCTGGAGTTGGAAAGGCTTTTCACATTGCCCGGTATTGAGGTGAGTGCGTTTTGGGTTTCAGCCGTTTCATCTTTCACGCAGTGTATTGTAGGTCAAGTCTGATTCAGAGCAGGACAGATATTCTTGTCTTTTCCCGCGTAATGCCATCATTTTGGTATGTGTTTGCGGAGCTTTGTTGTGGTCTTTCCACGCAATCGGTCAGCTTGGATCTGCGTGCCCTGCAGATACATAAAAATCTAAAGGTTATTTTAGTGCTGCATTGCTCGAAGTTCCCAGATGCTATCGCTAGTATATCTCCGGACATCCGCGACCTCTTGGACAATGAAACGCGATCCTGAGCTTGTTACTTTGTCGATTTTATCCGATTACTTCTATCTGAACAAAGATACATTCGCACATGTGCTTAAAATTTCGAATAATGCTCTTTATGCTAAAACTGCTCAATGCCCAATAAGTGCAGTCTGTAGACGCCAGCGCTTATTACGGTTTGGACATGTCATTCGTGAAGGGAAGGACGCTGTGTCCTACAAAGCCCTTCACATGGCAATGAATATAACAGATATAAAGAAGCCCAGAGGTCGCCCAGTGACCAAATGGGTAGACAACATTAGGAATGACCTTTTACTTCTCAATATGTCTCTTTTGGAAGCGGAGCAACTTGCCTCAGACAGAACGCACTGGCTCGACGTTGTCGACAGATGCATAACCCTCATTTGATTTTTCACATGAGCTATATGCGTGCTATATTATTATTTTTATTATTATGTGCTTCGAAGTATTCAAAGTACCCACTCAGTTCACGATCAACAAAAAAGCAACTGTTCAATATGTGGTATTGGAGAGGCATGAGCTGTTTCAAAGAGCTGGACTCTAAGCTTATCATATCTGCCGGTAGCTAGAAAGGCGCTTCTATAAAACAAAGGCTCACATCATCAATGAACCGGGGCAGGTGGATATCTCAGGCTGTGCCCAGTGTTTCCAAGCTGTGCTTGGTGCCAGTATGCTGATCCCATTTAATCAGGACATTCTGTACTATTCGTGAAAGCATGTGGTTATGGCCCTTAATAATTAACGCATTCATTGTCTTAGCTACGGTTGCATTTTCAAATCATTCGCGGATTCCACATGAAGAGAGTAGATGCTGTGTAATGAATTAATTATGGTTCCCTCTAAGAATATTGCGGCAACACAAAAGAAAATAACGTTTACATGCTCGTGTCACCACCCTCTATATAATTGTGTTGAAGAACACAACCAGCTTACAAAGCTTCGCTTGTGTCAGGCCAACACCATTCCTGGCATAACAGGGTGGCAGACCCAACCCCTGTTTGGGGAAACAATCAATTCCCTCTAGTCAGACATATCCGTGGGTGCTAAATCGGCACGTGAAACACATCGATATCCTCTTTAGCTACACTCGCTTGGTCAGGAGCCGACGCTGAACCCAGTACTGTACTTGATATCCATATACGTAACGGTCGTACTGTTAACCATCCGCCGCACTAGCCCGTATTATATGCAAACCAGTGTGGGTGTTGTTGCTTCAGTAGAGTAACATCTGGTCACGATCAGCGCTATTTCTGGTAATCTCAGTCAAACATCCCAGCACTGATCCTTTACTTTCGATCGCTTTCGTCTGATGGCGAGCAGTGACTTTTAGTGTTTACAAGAGATGATTTGCGAAACAGTGAGTGCTTTGCAGGGGTTGGGGATTGCGTACAACCTGTTGTTAGCAGATGCCCACGGAGCATCGGAAATATTCATGTGACCGGAACAAGTGACAAAAGTTCTACCTACTCTGCTGCACAGTACATAGGATTGATTCATGTGATGCCAATGCTATCACTGAAGTGCAATGCACAACATCGCTCCCGCGACACGATTGGCGACGCTCAATGCGATCAGCTGTTTGTTTCAGCCTTGTCAAAGGTCACGGGAGCCAAGTTCAACGTTGGCCAAGCGTGATGTGCGATGCGTATCACTCCTTACTTATCTGTGTGCCGGTAGGGGATTACGTTTAGCCTGTTGTTACCACATGTTCATGAAGCATGGGAAAGAATATTGATGTGACCGGAACTAGTGACGGTAAATGCTCCAGCTACTCCACTAAACAGTACATAGGATTGAATAGTGTGCTGCTTTTATTGAAGCGCCACTTACAATATCACTCCTGGGACGCGATTAGCTGAGAGCAATACGATCTGCAGTATTGTCACAAGTCAGTCACATCAGCGACAGTTGAGCTAGATTTCCCAGCGATGTGCAGTCAAGAGTACATAATTCCAGTTACTTTACTCTTGGCGCTGTGCATGTAACACTACTCGCGCGATATAATAATAATAACTTTATTAGGATGACCCAAAGGCTGACCGCCTATCATGGGGTCCGTCGCATTGAAGGATGATGGTACAAGAGAGTACAGATTGGGAAGGGGGGGGGGATATATGAGGAAGACCTCGTCGCGCTCATTGCAACGCAGACGTGACAGTGTATCGCGCTTTAACTATCGAAAGGTAGATCACCGAAGAAAGCATTGTCGGCCAAAACGTGCACATAACCATTGCCTGTCGTTTCCCACTTTGAATCACCCTTTCCACAAGATTATGGTCATGAGTACAGAGGACGTGCTGTGAAATTCTCTGTGAAAATAAGAGCGCTTTGTCAACGTGCAGAGTGCAATAAGAAGAAAATCTGCAGCTAAGGAAAATATTTTTTCGGAAAAATGCGTAGAAAAGAAAGTCCAACAAATGCACTCCTCAACACGCTATGATGTAGTCCAATGCGTTAGAGATTCTTACCCTTGAGTTATGTGTATATACAATTTCTGACTAAAAACCATGTTTCTTATAACTCGTCTTGTTTGATGATTGCAAGCCTAGCCCAAGAAGCACTATCACGGTTACAGCTTCCGAATTGTGATGCGCAACAATATGGCATTTAGGATGCTCACAATCCAGGTTTTCGTTGGACTGGCTATTCTGATCATAGAACTCCAGGCCTTGAAATATGCACGTAAGCTATGAAGCCTGAACTGTTTCTTTTCGG
>NW_027044972.1:0-4000 GCF_964019385.1 Sycon ciliatum | reverse complement strand
TGTATTGCAGGGGCGTAGGAAGCAGTTTAATATTGGAGCGGCGAAATTGTGAGAGGGGGTCATGTCACGTCAGGGGTCCTCCCCCGGGATTTTTTTGAAAATTGGGCCTAAAAGGCCATATTTTAATGCTACAGAATAATTATGAGAAATAAGAATATAATAGCAATGAAAAGTATGAATGCCGCAGACATCACCACGCAACATGACAATTTGTTCAAGGTTTGGTTTTGTGTGTTTCCAAAATCGATTTTCACGTTCCGATCATCAGTGGAAATACGGAACTAAAGAACTAAAGAGATCAAGGGAAAAACAAAGGTTAAAAATCCAAAGAAGTGTGACACATGACGGGTAACTTGTGGTAAGTATTACAAAAAGTGAGAACTAAAATAAAGAGTAAGTGTGACAAACGGGCATGAACAGTGCAGAAACAACTCATGAACATGGGGTGCAAACTCACGAAAATAACCTAAGTGCTAAAACATGTTCTTTTTGCTTACACAAATCGGGCTTATGCGTACGAATACAAACAGCTTCAAGGACCTTCAACTGCTGGACATAACGGGCACGACACAGTACAGAGAAGTGGGAATCATCATACACACTCAAACAATCGGGACGAGATAACAAATGCAAGTACACAGCTGACTTCTTACGAATTTCACCCTCATCAGCTCCATCACCTTCCCTGCCACCTGACTCCTCCTCGTCCATTTTATCACCATCACCACCAGCCGTCTCACCGTCATCCGCCTCGTCTATTATTAAACTTTTATCTCCACGTAGATTATTTGTATATTTTAAGCGGAGATACTCTAGAGAACAGATAGATACTCTGAATAACGCCCTGCGGAAACGCCATGTTTGTCGTTGCATTTCATTGAATATTCCTTTTCTTAAACAGTGTCGGGAAAGTGGCGTTTGTCCAAGTGCCATACAGAAGCGCGTACACAGAGCCAAGGCGTATCACTCATTAACAATAGAGAGAGTATTCTTGAAGGATGATATCGCCCGGTCCTCCGATACACTTTGTACTATACAGTGTGAGTTCAAACGTTTGTACTGTGTGGCTCGCTCATTCCTTTCTGCCCATGACTATCTTCGATTTAGTTCACTTATTGCTGCTAATGACAACAAATTACAGACGAGGCTCATTGCGAAATACGAGAAGAATCTGAAGTGGTTACGCACAAAACGTTATGGCGCGATACAGATCAACACAGACACCATCATTAACCGAGCCAACATTGAGCTCTCTACCGTTCAAAAGGAACTGCTATATCGGGGTACTGACTTCGGCATTCCTTCTGCCAATAACAAGAAGGAGGTAGTACTCACGGAGTTTGAATTATTCTACAAGAAGCTTCAGCAGCTCAAGCCCGTGTCTGATGCCCAGCAGGCTGTATGCACTGCCAGTATCAGAGCGGTTGCGCAAGAACATGCTGCAAAACCGCCGGACCGCAGCAAATTTTACCTGTCCCGTGAACACCTCAAAGTCCGACGTCAACTCAGTAACAATCATGATTATCTTAATTACCAGACCGGACAAAGGACGCGCAACGGTCATAATGAGCCGAACAGAGTACATATCAAAAATGGTGGTAATCCTGAACGATGACTCCAAGTTCGTGAAACTCGGACCAGTTTCCACTCATGATAATACAACAAAAGTAGAGAAACGCCTGATAACATACCTAAAGAAATTGAAAGCTGAGAAAGAAATTTCGGTCTCAGAGTTCATGAGAATCAAGCCAATAGGCTCCGCCCGCCCGCGACTCTATGGCTTGCCAAAGATCCATAAGCCGAATTGTCCATTACGCCCAATATTATCAATGGTAGCATCCCCACAGTACAAAGTATCGAAGTGGCTTTGTTTGATGCTTGGAGCTGTGCAAGATTATTACTGTAAGAACATTGTCAAGGATAGCTTCCAGTTTGTAGACCTCATTCGCACTCGCCAGATTCCCGCTACAGCGCACATGTGCTCATTTGATGTGGTCAGTTTGTTCACGAATGTACCGTTGGAACAGACCATAGATATTTGTGCGGATGTTCTCTATCACAATAACTCTGTTGACACGCCATGGCTGCCTGAATCCTCCTTCCGTACACTGATGTCTCTTGTTACTACGGGCGTTGAGTTTTCATTTGATAACGTGATGTATGGGCAGGTGGATGGGGTAGCCATGGGATTACCATTAGGTCCAGTGTTGGCAAATATAATTATTTGTTGGCTACTGCGAATCTCTTGTGGACCAGTCACTGTGGCCGGAGTTTTACGTTCGTTTTGTCGACGACTCGTTCACATATTTTGATTCAGTACAACAGTGTGACGCCTTCTTGGACCCATTGAATAACTTACATCCCTCTCTGAAATTCACGGTTGAGCATGAACAGAACAACACCTTGTCCTTTCTAGATGTGCGTGTGGAGAAGTCAAACGATGAAATTGTAACGTCAATATACAAGAAACCAACATTTACGGGACAATATATCGTGTTTGACTCGTATTGTTCGTACCTGTATAAGGTCAACCTGGTGAAGAATCTGGTGGATAGAGCGCGGCGAATCTGTTCCCCCTCTCGACTCAAGGATGAGCTAGGTTTTCTGAAATCTGTGTTTCTCAAAAATGGTTACCCGGAGGAACTGCTAAACAAGCTACTAAAATCAGCATCAAAACCAAAGGTCGTCATCATTGGTCCAAGTCGTTGCCCAGTCTACCTTTCCTTACCTTGGAAAGGAGAGGCATCACAGACATTGTGCCGCACAATCAAAACGCTAGTTACACAAACATACTTTGCGGCGCACTTCATCCCTGTGTTCACTACGATACGTGCGTTCACGGTGAGGAAGGATGTCCTACCATCCCACCTATTGAGCCACTTGGTCTACCAATTTGAGTGCCGGAATTGTGATAGCCGGTACGTTGGTAGGACCCTTCAACACCTGAGCGCACGTATCAAGCAGCATGTACCACTTCACATGCTGCCGGACGCAGCAAAAGCGAAGCGCCCGAAGCGGGGAAGACCACGCAAGAACCCGCTCCCTCTACCACCGACACAACCAGAGCAAGTCGAACACACGGTGCAGAGGAAGAGTGGTGGATCACTAAGCCAACCGAATGTGCCTTCTCCACCGTTGCCCTTGCCGCCACCGGAGCCACCACCAGTGCCGTTGGTGGCTGGGGTTGGGGAGGAGTCGGCAACAACGACAGTACCGCCAATCACAGAAATTGAGCCCATTTCTTTGACACAGTATCCGGCTGTGCGGACACCGCAGCACCCTCCGGCGCTTGATCCGTGGGTCCAGAGACCACGGAGGTCGACCGCCAATTATTCAACCGAAATATATGCTAGGAATGGCCAAGGCCCACGCGGAGCATCGAAGGAGACCGGAAGCCGGGGGCAAAACGGAACACAATCTCGGGACGTAGATGAGGTAAGGACAGTGAAACGGGACAGGCGTAGGAAGGAGAACATGGATGGTATCAGACGACTGACTGGTGGTGAATATGAGTTGGGTGATGATGCGGCGGATGACGAGAATACAGATGACGACGAGGCGGATGACGGCGAGGATACAGATGACGACGAGGCGGGTGATGACGAGGCGGAGGATGAAGACGAGGCGGATGACGGTGAGACGGCTGGTGGTGATGGTGATAAAACGGACGAGGAGGAGTCAGGTGGCAGGGAAGGTGATGGAGCTGATGAGGGTGAAATTCGTAAGAAGTCAGCTGTGTACTTGCATTTGTTATCTCGTCCCGATTGTTTGAGTGTGTATGATGATTCCCACTTCTCTGTACTGTGTCGTGCCCGTTATGTCCAGCAGTTGAAGGTCCTTGAAGCTGTTTGTATTCGTACGCATAAGCCCGATTTGTGTAAGCAAAAAGAACATGTTTTAGCACTTAGGTTATTTTCGTGAGTTTGCACCCCATGTTCATGAGTTGTTTCTGCACTGTTCATGCCCGTTTGTCACACTTACTCTTTATTTTAGTTCTCAC
>NW_027044971.1:0-4000 GCF_964019385.1 Sycon ciliatum | reverse complement strand
GTTCTAAGCTGTTGAATTTTTTAGAAGCTGTTTACATGTAGATTCACACAAAGATACATAACCTATGAAAGATGAAGCAGATTAAAATCATACTTGGACTGTTAGGTAGGTCGTCAACAACACATTGGTATGTCCATTGGTTGTCTATTGTTTTTGTACTACATTTTACGCTTTTTAGGTTTTTTTAGGTTTCTTCACATTTGCACCTTTTTCATTCTACGTGTATGGGTCAGGTATTTCAGCGTTGGACTGATTTTTAGCTATTTTTCTTTACCCTGTTCTATCACCTTTCTGTTGAACACAATTCATTGGTCTTGTATCTTTCCTCTTAGCTGTGTTCCACCTGACGACTTGTGGATAACTTTCAAAATGCTGCTGTTGAAGAAGCTCAAGCTTGTTCTCTTTGTACGTGCGATTGTGCGCGGTGTTCGCCGCTGCGTGTGCTACTACGCGCAGACCGCACGCGGGTTGCGCCACTGTGCACATGCGGCAGCGTGTATGCATATTACCATATCTCTTGGGGAAGTGTGTTGGCTTTTTTCTTGAACTCTCCTTGCAACCGCAGCAAGAAACTGTTGCTCTGTTTTGTGTACGTGTGTGAGAGCAAATTTCGAGGTCGGGTTTTTCTTTTAAACCACATGTCCAACTTCCTTCCTTTTCCTGCTGTGAATCTTTTGTATAAATGTTATGTTCGTCCCCTCCTTGAATATGCTGTTCCCGTTTGGATGTTTTCCGTTTCAGCCACCATGTCCACAACCCTTGATAAACTGCAGGTTACTGCTGCTAGAGCATACTTAAATAGTAAACTCAAGCGTCGGCCTGACTGGACGACTTCCAAAGAAGACCTCAATGTTCTGTCCTCTTGGGAATCGTTAGCATGGCGACGGCAGATTCTTGGCCTTGTCTATTTCCACCATGTATTCTCCCAATACCCCTCCTTGTTGTCTCACTTCCAGCTACCCTCTTCCCAAAGCAGTCGTCACCCTTCATCCATAATTCTTCCTAAAGCTGGCACCTTCTTTCGTAAATCAACCCTTTTTTCTTTGAGTGTTGCCTGGAATAAACTTCCTGAAGATATTCGTTCACTCTCTACAACAGCGAAATTTAGTATTGCTGTTCGTCGGTATCATTCGCAATCTATGTTTTCTTTGAAAGGTATTCCTGACTTTTGTGTCTAGGCTAACCACATCTATGATAGTTTCAATAGTTTGTGTATATGTCAGTTATAGTAGTCCGCAATGCTGCTTTTCTAATTCTCATTATGATTAGCATGCAATGTACTACCCGAAGTACTGAATTCACTTCTTCTGCACTCTATATTCTAATGTATCTTCTACCTCTTCTCCCTTACGAACATACTTTCTCATTTTCCATACTTATATAGGAGACTCCCTTCGATAGGCATCTATTTGCCTCTGGAGGATCCGTGAAATAAAAATCAATCAATCAATCAATCAGGGAGAGCACCGAAAGAGCCCATCGTCAGGTCTACAACCCAATGATATATTTGTCTCCTAGGAAAAATTGTACGGATAAGAATAAAAAATCTGAATGATAATGTGTGGATTCACAGAAAGCTTGAGTTCCGAAGTCCGAAGAAAATGGTGAGCGGTCTCTGCTGGGATGACAGCTACACTGGAGCTCAGTGGTTAGAGTATTGCTGGCCTGAAGCGAAGGTCCCTGGTTTAAGTCCTGGGGTGACAGTCAATTTTTTCTTCAGACTTTTCCCGTTTGCATCTTTCCCTCAAACCAATACAATTAATTAAGAATATTGTTTCAGTATTAGCAGTGCAGAGAGAGAGGGAGAAAGATAGAGATAGAGATAGAGAAAGAGAGAAAATTTCTCTCTTTTCTCATCTTTATCTATCTCTCTCACTTTCTCTCCATTTATATTTAATATAAATGGAGAGAAAGGGATAGAGATAGAGATAGAGATAACCAACCGACGTCAGTGTGAAGCAGTGCTCGGAGGGGTGCGGAGATGTTGCCCACATCGAGAATGAACTTCCCCACATAATTGAAGAGGCCCAGCAGCCAGCGTAAACCGGGGACATCAGTAGGAGCAGCCAGCAGGATTGCAGCGACACGGTCAGGATCGGGCTGGACCCCCATTGCACTGATCAGGTGGCCCAGGAATTTGACTGTCGGCTGGCGCAAATGGCTCTTGTCCGGGTTCAGAGTCACGGATGCAGCCGCTAGCGCCTCCTGAACTTGTTGTAGAGCCAGGTCATGGGCTTCAATGGTAGCACCATACACTAGAATGTCGTCCATGAAGACACACACACCCTGTATTCCCTCCAGTATGGCCATCAGCCGACGCTGGAAAATCTCGGGCGCCGATGTGATCCCGAATGGAAGACGTCGGAACATGTAGCGGCCGAAGGGTGTGATGAATGTGGCGAGGTGTTGGGAAGAAGCGGCGAGGGGTACTTGCCAGAAACCCTTGCGTGTGTCGAGCGTGGAGAAGACTGTTGCTCCGGCGAGCTTGGCGAGTGTCTCGTCCACAGTCGGCAAGACAAAGGACTCACGCTGCACGGACGCATTCAGACGCTTGGGATCGACGCAGATTCAGACGTCACCTGATTTCTTGCGGACGGCCACCATTGGGGCGCACCACTCAGGGGGCTCGGTTACGGGCTCGACGATGCCAGTGTCCACCATTCGTGCTAACTCGGCCTTTACCTTCTGGAGCAGAGGGAAAGGCACCCGTCGAGCGACTGGGCAGTGATATAGCTGGGCGTCAGGTTTGAGCCGGATGGTGGCGGACGGGCCTTGCATACACCCCAACGGCTCAGCATGCGTCGGGTCTGCCTTGATGTGGCCTATGCCTTGTCGGACGAAGCCCATGCGGATGGAGGCTTGTTGGCTCAGCAGATTGGCACCAGCGAGCACGTATACCTCATGGTTGAAAACTTCTCCAGTGAGTGCCTGGCTGGCCACGAAAAACTGACCGGCCAGATTGCGACCTGTACGTCTTCGTCCTCTTTGTGCAGTTTCGTGACTTTTCGGAACTGGCGGAATCGCTCCAACCAGTCGTCCCATTGCGTCGGATCGGCGAAGTCAAACGTTCCCGGTGGCTGGAATCGAGCCATCCTGCAGTTGCGGAACAGATTTGTTGCGGATCAATGCTACTACTATATTTTTTCTCTGATCCTGTTCACTGCGCCATGTAGCGGTAGCTACTTAGAGTAGTTTCGCCTGAATCTTTATTGCAAAAGGGGGAACATTATCGGGCACGGAAAAGCACAACTAACTACAAGGAGAGCAGAAACGAAGAGGGCTCTACACAGGAATCACTGTGTAGAGAAGACAGAGAGCGGAATAGACTACGGCGCTGCGTGCACACAACAGCGACCGGAAGCAGCGTGCCCAGTACGGGATGCCATGTATAGATGGAGCCCAAGGGCAGTGCACTCAGACATGAATACGCCCGCGCGTACGCGCACCTGAGTACTGCATTCAGGGCGGGGACTGTGCCACAGAAGGGGAAGGGTTAGTGATGCGCAGCCAGCAAGTGCAGCGGTACACGAATGCATGAGTCTATGGTACAGCAGGCAGGGTGCGGTTCTTACACACGTACACGTACACACGTTAGATCAATGCGAGTGAGTGTAGGGAGTAGGAAGGAGAAACCAGGAGACAGACAATGCTATGCCTAGGGATAGAGTTCTGTCATGATGCTACTCATTACACTACACAATGTATTTCTCTCTCATATCTCTCTTTCTCTCTCTCTCTATCTCCATGACATAGAGATAGACAGAGAAAGAGATATTAATATGCATACCTGCATTTTCATCTTGCCTCTGGTGTTGTAGCGTGCTTGAACAACGGCCAGTGATAGTTGCAGTCAATCTGGGTATGTAACAACATTGTACATTGCAAACTGTGTCAAATGCAAGCAGGGCATGAGCAAGGGTGCAGTAGTAATGGGCAAACAAATTCACGGTTCGCGTGAGACTCGGCTGGAAATCGCTGGGCAAGAGACGTGGAAAAGAAC
>NW_027044970.1:0-8000 GCF_964019385.1 Sycon ciliatum | reverse complement strand
GGAGAGAGAGAAAGAAGAGAGGAGAGAGTGAGAGAGAGAGAGAGAGAGCGGGGAGGGTTGGGGAGCAAGAGAGGGGGAGAGAACTAAATAAAAGTATAATTATATAATGCGTAAGGGGTGCACATTCCGATCCAGAGAAAAGAGTAAGCAGGGCACGAGGCGTATGGCAATATGCAGCAATGGTGTGAGCAGATGTGCATACATATTACAAATTGTCAGTGGCGCAGTGCCATTGCTGGGCACGGAGGTGCCGGAAGACACACACTTTGAAACTTTGCAGCCTTCCGGGGGGAGGTGGCTGGCTGAGGACGGCGGGTGGCAGGGCATTCCATACAGGGACAGCACAGGCGAGGAAAGCTCTACGGCAATTTTCCCGGCTATTGACAGGTAGCCCTGTCTCAAGCTGGTAGTTATGCATGTCAAGACGGACGAGAGAGAGAGACGAGTGGGTCGAACATGGGCTGGTCGGGGGGCTTGAGAGGGAGGCAAGAGCTGACGAAGTGGGCTGGTAGGATTGGAGCACAGTAGCTTGTAAATGTAAGTACACGCAGCTACCATGCGCCGGATAGACAGACTTTGCAGCATTGCGCCGGGGCCAATCAAGTGGAGGGCTGAAGTGGGACCAAGTATCTACTTTTTATACCCACTCCCATCCGGGGCAGTGGTCAGGTCCAACCATTGGGTACAATCATGATGTCATACCCCTGATGTATCATGCTACCTACTCATGTATTGCGCATGTACTTCAAGTTATTATCACCCGTATAACGCGTATTGCTACGTTATACGCCTTGCTTCACGTGATTACGTCATGTCTCTATTGGACGCATGCACGCATCCATATTCTGGATTCATGTGTTCTTCTCCTTGCTCTTCTTCCTCACTGGAGAATGTAAATAATTAGTTTCTATTATCTTGTCACCAAACTAGTTCCTGTTGTCTAGTAGTAGTGGTGTGCATGAGAACATAACATGGCACAGTGAAGTTTCGTACCTGTGTTTTTCTTGCCCGTGGTGCATCCCAGTTGTGTTTGCACGAGGCCTGCAGGTCCAATTAAATTTTATTTATTTCTCTAGTCGTGACCGTCTTCCGAAATGTCAATTTGAAGCTGCACCAAGTGTGCCGAGCGCAGATATCGCTGCTCTTGCCGATCTCTTCAAAAAGCAGATGGAGGCAGCCAATGAACGAGAGAAGCACCTCGATGCAATTATCACTGGTCTTACTCAACAGAGTCAGCCTCGCTCGTCGCCAGCACCGCCAGCTCCAAAGCCTGTCGCGGCGGAGCGACCCATGCTGCTGTCCTCCGCGTCCCTGTCAGAGTTTGCTGCCTGGCGGGAACTGTGGGAAGACTTTTCTCGGTGCCAGCACCTGACAGCACAGTCAAAGGAAACCAGGGTATCTGCCATTCGTCAGTGCCTTGACGAAGACCTCAGACGTTTTATCAGGGAGGGCACCATTGTCATCGCGATCAATCCTGATGCGTGTGACGTCTTGGAGGCGGTCAAGCAGTTTCTTCGCCGACAAAGAAACCCGATCCTTGACCGAATTGAATTTTATAAGCGCACGCAACAGAAAGGGGAATTGTTTGACGGGTTCCACACTTCCCTGAAGGAGTTGTTTAACACGTGTGATTTTGCGGAACACGAGCTCTGTTCTGCCTGTTCGGCACGTGCCTGTTCTACGTGCAAAACTAATCTCGCACGGGTCCACGCGGACATGATGCGAGACTGCATTGTGATCGGTATCCTGGACGACACCACCCGTCACAAACTGTTGTCCACCTCCGACCTGACATTGGAGGCGACAGTCAAGGTGTGTCGTGCAGAAGAGGCAGCCACACAGACCAGCCACCACATCCCTACCGCCGGCCAAGTCAATGCTGCCAGGAAGTCGTCTTATCAGCGCACGAAGTTAGCTTCACAGCCCCCAGTTGAGGCGAAGCACACTTCTCTGTCCCTCCAGAAACTTGCGGAGGCATTTCGGAAATATCGCGGAAAAAGTGGCGAGGTAAAATGCCACAAATTGCGGGGAATATTGCGGATTTTGTCAAATATTGCGGGATTATTGTGGTAAAATTGCCGAAATTGCGGCCTATTTGTTACTTGTACTGTAGTGATGTACGATGTACGAGTCGTACAGCATAAATCATGCATGACAAAACAGAACGTGTGCTGCGCTGACTGTGTTCAACTGCAAGACAGCTTTCCTCCATCCTCGGACAACACTTGACGCGAGCCTTATTTTGTGACTTGTCAGCCGCTGATTTGCCCAGAAACTTCTCCATTCTGGTGTCGATCTCACAAGCAAACTACTGATGAGCTTGAAGAACTAAACAACATCGAAGAAAGACCCGAATATCGCGGTTGCTTTTCGAAATATCGCGGTGCTTTTCAAGTATCAAGGACAGTTTTCTACAATAACGCGGATGATTTTTCAAATATCGCGGATATCACGGACTTTTGTTCAAATCGCGGAAAACAACGCGGCCGCGGAATCGCAAGTTCCTGGAGGGACAGACACTTCTGCTCGTGATAAGTGCCGTAACTGCGGACGCACAGCGCACACGAAATCGCCGTGTCCCGCGATCAACAAAGTGTGCCTCAACTGTGATGGAACGGGTCACTTCCGGGCAATGTGCCGCAGGCCTGCCAAGAAGCCGGACAAGTCGTCCAAGATCGCACACTTGTGACTCAACCGAGCATCTCTGTTGGACGACGCAACAGTTTCCGTTGCCATCCAGCTTGTGACCGAGCCAGAGCCCGTTGCTCTTAGTTGGCTCCCGGATACTGGTAGCGACGTTGATGCCATCGGCACTCAACACCTTGACCAGTTAGGCGGATTTGTCGAGAACCTGCTTGACGACATCGACGTTGTTCGTACCGCAGATGGCGCCAGTCTCACCCCTGTTGGCAAGATTTCGGCGACTCTCAGTTGTGGACCAAACCAGCACACGTCCACCATTCATGTCTATGATGGTTTGACTGATGCCCTCCTATCCCGTTCATCCTTGCAGGCCCTGGGATACTTGCCGTTCGGCTGGCCGAAGCAAATCGCAGCAGTCCAACAGGTAGTCCCACCTGTCGTTCTCGATGCACCTGCGGACGAGGTTGTGTCCAAAGCCACCGACTCAGAGACGATGAGAGCCGAACTCCTAGCTGAATTCGCTGACGTCTTTGATGACTCTGTGTTGAAGCCGATGCTTGGTGGACCTATGGAAATTAGAGTGCGAGCTGATGCTAAGCCTGTCGCTGCATATCATGCCCGCCAGATCCCGCATGCGTACCGTGACCAAGTGAAGTCCCAGCTGGATGACATGGTCCGGGATGCCATCATTGAGGAGGTCACCGAACCCAGTGCGTGGTGTCACCCAATTGTCATTGTGAACAAGAAGGGGACAAACGAGAAGAGGCTCACCGTTGATTTCAAAAAGCTCAACGACCAAGTCGAACACCCTGCTCACCCCGCACCAAGCCCTCGTGACGCTGTATCCAGCGTTGGCAACGCAAGATATTTCACCAAGCTAGACGCTCGCCACAGCTATTGGCAAGTTCCTCTGAGCGAGGCCTCCCGTCCGTTGACCACATTCATGACACCTTGGGGTCAGTACAGGTACCTACGCAACCCACAAGGATTGGTCTCTGCCGGAGACGAGTTTAATCGCCGCACCGACTCCGCGTTCGCTCATATCTCCCAGTTCCAGAAGGTCATCGATGACTGCCTCGTCTACGATAATGACCTGCCCACCCACCGATCCCACGTCCGGGATGTCCTGCTCTGCGCCCGGGAGAATGGCATTACTCTGAGCGCCAAGAAGTTTGTGTTCGGCTTGCCAGGCGTGGAGTTCTGTGGTTACCGCATCAGTGCTGACGGCTGGACCGTCGATGATGCCAAGGTCAAAGCTATCAGCCAGTTTCCAGCTCCCAGCAACCGCACTGATCTCCGATCGTTTATGGGTCTTATCAACCAGTGTGGTGAGTTCACCCCGCACCTGTCTGAGCACGCCGCCCCGTTGCGCCCATTGCTCAAGACGTCCAACGAGTTTGTATGGGACTCAGTTCACACAGACGCAGTCAACGCTGCCAAGGCTGAGCTGTTGTCACCATCAACGCTGTCATTCTTCCAACGTGACCAGCCACTCCGCCTACAGACCGATGCATCTGCTTTGCATGGCCTTGGCTACGTTCTGTGGCAGTTGCAAGATGGCAAGTGGCGCATTCTCCAGTGTGGCAGTCGATTTCTGTCGGATCCAGAATCCCGGTATGCTGTCATCGAACTGGAGCTCCTAGCTGTCGTCTGGGCGGTGAAGAAATGTTCTCTCTACCTCGCCGGAACATTGTTTGAGCTTGTCACCGACCACCGGCCCCTCACACCAATCATCAACTCGTACTCGCTCGATCAGATTGAGAATCCCCGGCTCCAACGCCTGGTCATGAAGCTTCGTCCATACCAGCTGCATGCCAATTGGCGTAAGGGTACTGACAACGCTTTCACCGACGCGCTGTCCCGCAATCCGGTGGATGATCCCACCCCTGACGATGAGCTCGGTGAACACCCAGCCCTTCGTACTCCTGCCATACGCGCTTACATTTGGAAAGACACCGAAGGCCAGATTGCTAATCTCCGGTTTGCCGAATTGCAAGAAGCCGCTCGAGCTGACTCGGATTATCAGGCACTCCTCACCACCGTCCGGAACGGATTTCCCGACGACAAACGCGACTTATGTCCTGCTGCCCAGCCGTATTGGACAGTCCGTCATCATCTTACAGTCGACCAGGACCTGGTACTGAAAGGTCCTCGCATTGTTGTCCCGCGTTCCCTCAGGCGTAGTGTGCTTGACGACTTGCAAGCTGCTCATCAAGGTCTCAACCGTACCAAGGCTCGTGCTCGCCAGGTGGTGTATTGGCCCCAGCTGTCCAACGACATTGACAATATCGTTCGCAGCTGCGCTGAATGCCGTCACCACGCACGTTCCCAGGTGAAGGAACCTCTGCTGGCAACTGAGGATCGTTGTCCTGCCCTCCCGTTTGAGAGCACCAGCGCGGATCTGTTCGAATGCCAAGGCTACCAGTTCTTGGTATACGTGGACCGCAAGACCGGCTGGCCCTGTGTTGCCAAGATATGACGCACGGCCACCTCCGCTGACGTAGTCCGTGCGATCCGAGGCTGGTTCGCGGATCTTGGTGTCCCAGCTGTCCTGACGACTGATGGTGGTCCGCAAATCACAGCACAGCGTTTCCCCGCCTTCTGTCAGCGTTGGCAAGCCCGCCACGTCAGATCCAGTCCGCATTACCCACAATCGAATGGCCATGCGGAGGCGGCTGTCAAGGCCATAAAATCTCTCGTGTACAAGACCACCACCAATGGAGACATTGATGTCGATGCCTTCCGTCGTGGCTTATTGGAATGGCGTAACACTCCCCGTAGCTCCGGTCAGAGCCCAGCGCAGGCCCTGTTTGGCCGCCCCCTGTCGTCATTCGTGCTTGCCCACCGGACCAGTTTTGTCCCAGCGTGGCAAGAAACCGCTGACAAAATCGACAGTCGTGCCTCTGCCCAGTCTGAAGCAGCCAGTCAGCACTACAACCAGTCTGCCCGTTCTCTGCCTGCCCTCCACCTTGGTTGCCCTGTGGATCTACAAGATCACCGCAGCAAGTTGTGGAACGCCCGCGGTACCATTGTCGCCATTGGGAGCCACCGCGACTATATGGTCAAGCTTCCCAGTGGCCGAATATACTGGCGAAACCGTCGCTTTCTTCGTCCTGTTGTCTTGCCCGTAGCACCTGCACAGCCGATGCCTGCTACCCCCATCACTCAGCCAGCCCCGCCAGTCCGGCACAGTCAGCGAAGCCGCCAACCCCCGTCTAGGTTGAATATTTCGAACACTCGTGGCCAAACTTATGATTAGCTGCCTGTGCGTCTTTCTGTCTCTTGTTGAGCTCAGCTATGTTCGTATTCAGTTATCTCTATCTTCTTTGCCGTCCTTTCTAGTTGGTATTAGATGCCTAGTGTCATCTCAGAAGGGGCGTGAGATACATGTATGTAAATGTAATTGTTATATTTCTATCTCAGAAGGAACGTGATGTATCATGCTAGCTACTCATGTATTGCGCATGTACTTCAAGTTATTATCACCCGTATAACGCGTATTGCTACGTTATACGCCTTGCTTCACGTGATTACGTCATGTCTCTATTGGACGCATGCACGCATCCATATTCTGGATTCATGTGTTCTTCTCCTTGCTCTTCTTCCTCACTTGAGAATGTAAATATTTAGTTTCTATTATCTATTCTTGTCACCAAACTAGTTCCTGTTGTCTAGTAGTAGCGGTGTGCATGAGAACATAACAACCCCCTTCACCACCTCCAACACCCGAAAAATCATTTTTACGTAAAAACCAGGCGCCCTTTTTTACCCCAAAAATGGGTTACTATCAATAGTACCCCATTTGGGCTGGGGGATGACCCAACACCAAAAACCGGCCCGACACATACTACTTGTACATATTCTAGTGTTGAAACGATCTCACCTCGAATCGAACAACGTCTTCTCCACCAGACAGTTTGGATTTCGCCATGATCATAGTGCAGCCGACCTCCTTACCAGCCTCCACCACCAGTGGCTGCATACAGCCGGGGAGAAAGGTGCAGCACGCATACTCGCCATTGACATCGCCGGTGCGTTTGATCGTGTATCACACCCCGGTGTGCTACACAAGTCCGACGTATATGGCCTGCGTGGGCAACTGCACCAGTGGCTTAGCAGCGCACCGGTGGCTCAGCAGCTACCTCAGTGAACGCTACCTTCAAGTGGTCATTTGTGGCCAGACATCCTCAAGGCTCCCAAGTCAGGCTGGAGTCCCCCAGGGCAGTATTCTGGGTCCGACTCTCTTCCTCATGTACGTGAATGACTGCGAGGACCACGTACCAGCCGTTGCTGACCTAGCCTCGTTCGCAGATGACACTATGCTGTATGCCAACATCACCCCCACCACCCAATAAGATACCACCCAAGCCCTCCAGCTAGCAGTCAACAACATCTCCCACTGGGGTCAAGAATGGAAAATAAAATTTGAACCAGCCAAATCCCAGGCACTGACTGTCAGCTTCCACCGCACCCAATGGGATGTGCCACCGATTGACTTCAACGGATCAAATGTGACGGAACAGGAGGAGCTCAAGATCTTGGGCATCAGTTTCGATGGTCAGCTTACCTTCCGACGTCACCTTTGTACCGTAGCCCTTCGGGCAACACAGCGACTTGGTGCTTTGCGTAAGGCTTTCCACCTCGTAGACGTGCCCGGTCGCATCCAAGCCTACAATGCTTTTGTGCGCCCAGTGATGGAGTACTGCCCTATTGTCTGGATGGGTGCGGCCCCATCCCGTCTTGCAAGACTCGACCGTGTGCAAGCCCGGGCCATCCACGCCATCGCCCCAATGTGTTGGCTGCCGAGTCTTGCTCTTTGTCGAATGGTTGCAGCACTTTGCCTCCTGTACAAGATGCATTGTCCGGATGTGTATCCCCTTCTACAGAGGATGCTGCCACCCCAGCAGCCCCAACACCGAACAGTCCACTCCACCCGTAGTACATTCCAGAGATGTAATGCTCACGCACACCAACTGGCCAATGAACTTCCAGTCCGTTCCCGAAACAACCTGTGTCGAGCCTACCCTCACGCAGCCAACCGCTATTTGAAGACCAACGCCTGGTCGTGGGCACATGACCATATCTGATTATCAGCATCATATCTGCCTCACCCCATGACCCCATGTGTTCTTCTTTTCTCTCCTTCTCCTCCTAGCACTGTCTGTCTTATCATTCCCCTCCTTCTAATGAACTGTCTCTCCTCCTAACATTTCATGTACCTGCCACTCCTTTCATTTTTCTTCTTTTTTTTTGGTGCGTTTTATGTCCCCATGACGTCGAGACCTCAGGTCGGCTGACGGCAAAAAGTCTCACCATCACTATGCTCCCACTATGCAATTTTTTGTCTTTGCCTGTGA
>NW_027044969.1:0-2000 GCF_964019385.1 Sycon ciliatum | reverse complement strand
CGTTCAGTACAAAATCGCATTCATACCGGCAACCACGCAACAGTCCCGCACGACGATACTTCGGGTGACGCAACGACAGAGGTCAGTCGGCTGCTTCAGTAAGAACCAAAGAAAAGCGCCCAGGCGCACATAACTCGAAGAACAGTGTGTTTCTCTACTTGGAATGTGCAAGGACAGGCATAACAAGAACAACCCCACTCGCAACTCACCTTCAAAGAGAATTAAACAAAATCTTCTTCACCGGTACGGTAGCCAAGGAGAGCAGACGCAACACAACCTTTCCTGGAGCAGACAGTGAAGTGAATGAGCTTCTTCCGCCCGCTGCATCCGCTTATATTTCAGCTGCCGCTGCAGGGTACGAGGACTCGGAGGCCGCAAGCCGGTTTTGCAGGATTCTTGCGGGGGCGGGCTACCCGCGCACTCGATATAAATGGCAGCTTCTTACATAATGGTAACCGGTTAACCCGCGGACGAGCTCGATCCCGCAGGCCGCGAGAATTTCCGGACCTTTGCGCGATTATTGCGCCATACCGCACGCCCACGGCTGGCCCTGCGACCGTACGTCCACGATTGACATGATCCACCCAAACATACGCGACGTAGATCTGCATTGTACATGGAAAGTCACTGGTGACGCCCGCGCCCTGCCCAGGGAGTTGTATAGCGCTATGCAGCGCAAAGCGCAGCGGACCTCCCGGCGCAGCGGGTGCAAATCGGCGCGGCGTGCGCATCGCCAAAAATCCCGCACCCAGCGCGCGGGATCCCCGCGCGAAGCCGTGCGCACGTGCGGCAGTCCGAGCGGCAACGTCGCAACGTGAAACCCTCAGCGTGTCCGCCGTCACTAAATGCTGCATTCTTACATAATTGTAACCAACCAGACGTGACCGCAGGCCGCGAGAATTTCCGGGAATTTGCACGATTCTGCGCGACACCGCTCGCCTACATGATCGATCCACCCAAACTTGGGTAAGTCAATGGCGCTACATGATCTTGAAACCCCTCCGGAGCTCCGCGTACGCGCCGTAACTATATGCCGCATTCTTACAGTAACGAGCCGGCGCCGGGCGAGCTCGATCCCGGAAGCCGCGTGATTCTCCTTCCCTTTGCACAACTAACTTTGCGCGATCCCCCACGCTGATATCAGTCGATGCGCCAGAGCGAAAAAAGCCCTTTTTATTATCCCGGTCAGCTCATTTTGTACAGAGGTGAAGATGACGATTCCGTGAAGAAGTAATGGCTGACGTTGTCGAACATTCAGACCCACTGGAGGCGTTCCACAGCCTGGAGCCCGCCGATAAGGAATTCGATGTGACTTGAGTAAGTACTAAAGTGATCCATAATATTTTTGGGGTCAGCTATTGACTAATGAGCCATTGGGAAGTTTCGTGTTGTTGTTTTCTTACAGTACAGTGGTAGAACTGATTTCCTCCCTCCTTTGGTATTCAGCCAGTAATGGACTCCATCAAATCTTACACAATATCCGAGATAGCAGAAGGATAGTCCCAACCAACCTGTGTAAAGATTTGGTCATGGCTATGTCCAGACCTACTGCTAACTCAAATGGCACGAAATGAAAGAATTTTTTTGTGATACGTGTAAAATCCACGAAAGTGACATTTCATCACACCTAACTTTCAATATATCCCAGGTTACAATAGTTTCGCGCCCATATAGCAGCAGATGGATTGTGTTCCCGGTATATCACCATTTCCAGTGGAAGTATTGTGTTCCACATCTATCCATGCTCATTGAAACTCAGGCAAATGTGTATATTTGTGTATGTCAGGTCAGAATTCGTAGTGCATTCCATGTTTCTGGCTAGGGGGGGCCCGAATATGCTTGCGCATATTTTCGCATATTTTGGTCCTTTTGACACAAGGTCGCATAAAGTAGCAAATCTAGCATATTGTACCATATGTAGCATAATTTGCTACAAGGAGCAAAGAATTCGCATAATTATTGGGCAGATTGCGGAAATGGACAAGGAAACTTACAACAGC
>NW_027044968.1:35000-37233 GCF_964019385.1 Sycon ciliatum | reverse complement strand
TAGTGAGTTTCTGACAAACGGTGAAACGTCATAAAGTACGTATGGAAACATAGTCACAATACGGGATCAAGTCTCACACAGATTTTGTTCATACCATTCTCCGTGTGAAATCTGAGCTCACAGAGCAGATGCGGCGGGAAGTTTGAGCATGCTACGACTCTGAGCATGCTACGAATGAAAAGGTTATTCCACTTGTCTAGTCTGCCACCACTAAATCTTGCCAAATGTGGACGATGAAGCCAGCTTGTCTTCTCTATAATTATGGTTAATTGCATACTGACACATGATTATTGGATACGCTCTATACCAGTACGGATTATTTAAACTAGTACAATGTGAGTTCTAGACAAAGCCCGACTTTGCCAGTTAAGCTTCGATATTACGGAGCAAAAATAATTATGCTGGTTCATCGTCGATATTACGGAGCAAAAATAATTATGCTGGTTCATCGTCGATATTACGGAGCAAAAAAATTATGCTGGTTCATCGTCGATATTACGGAGCAAAAATAATTATGCTGGTTCATCGTCGATATTACGGAGCAAAAATAATTATGCTGGTTCATCGTCGATATTACGGAGCAAAAATAATTATGCTGGTTCATCGTCGATATTACGGAGCAAAAATAATTATGCTGGTTCATCGTCGATATTTCACCTTGAATATGCCAGGCCACATTCTGCTAACCTTTTTGATCTGATGAAAGCCGAACAGTGTGTCACGTGTGGGAAAACTGACCGAAAGTGTGTCACGTTTTCGGCAAAAACGTGCGAAAATGAGTCACTTGCGCACTAAGCTCGACCAATTTTCAGCCGACATACCGATATTTTGCTCCATTTTGCCTGCAAATCCTTTTCAAAAACTCTTCGTGGTAAATGTCGATATTCACGGATGGCCCGGCCCCTAAGGGGTCGTCCATAGGCAAAGATATCGAACTTTTTTTCTCAAGAAACAAAAAAATGTTGGTTCATATGGGGTAGGAACGGGGGGGGGGGGGGGGGGGAAGGTGGTTGGCCAATTTCATTTCAGAAAACTTTGATACATGTACATGGAAGATCAGTGACACATGTGTGACTTTTGTTGTATAATTATGCATGTCAACATGTTTTTGCATTCTGTGGGGGAAGAGAGGGAGGGGTTGGGGCGACACTACACTTATAGGTGATTTTATACTGCCATCATGTTTTGTTTCGTGATAAAATGTCGATATTCACGGACGTCCCCTAAGTGGTCTTGTTTAAAATTTAACCTTTTGAGCACGCGTGGCGTTCTGACACGTCATGACCACTGCCACTGTGACACGCGTGACGTTCTAGGACGTCACGAGTCAGTGCAGAACTACATTGATCCCGCGTTTCTTCCGTGGCGTGGCGTCAAGCTATACCGCTGCACAGAGGACTCCTAGTGTGTACGCGTACCGTAAAAAAAAGTGCAAGTCGCTCCGTAAGTTTGAGCTGGAGTTACATGCGCGTGCATACATGTCCAAATACCAGTTTCGTGTACAACTACCTTTATGAAAACGGTCATAACTTTTGTAATCTTTGTCGTATTTCCAAAACAAAAACAGTTCTGTGCTCAGGATACATAAAAGAATCGTCTGAAATCAAGTTTGGTCACATAGAGTGAATTAATTTTTTTTACTGCATGGCAGAGGTTTTCAATGGGCCCGGGCTCCAAAAACCCCTGAGAATCGTGCACAGTTTGTTGAATTCACACAAGCAGCAACTTGTCACGTCGGTCCTCTTGACATCGTGGTAGGAATGGTTGTATCAACACTCGCACGAGCGGGTTCGCATCCGACTGCCATGACCTTCGAACGACCGGCGCTGAAATTCAGTGCAGAAGGCATCGTACATACTGTACAAGATGTAATTTCCGGTGTAGTAAAATTTCGGTGTCAGGGACCTGCCAGATTTCAGGTGCACTGTAGAATTAGGCGACCAGCATACAATTCACATACAGTGCATACTGTAAAGGCCGATTCATACTTCATTTCGCGTACGGGAAACGCGTCGCACCGCGAAAAAGTTGATCTGAGCTCAACTGTTTCGCGTACGTGAAAGTCATCGCGCGACGGTTCGAGCGATGGCTTTCACGTACGCGACCTGAAGTATGAATCGGCCTTTACGCCTTTAAGTTGTTATCTAAGTTTAGGTGCATGGTTTCTCTATTGATGCTAGCGAAATTACAGTTACAAAGAAACTACCCGGTTATACAGCACTGTGTTTGGGAA
>NW_027044968.1:17500-30000 GCF_964019385.1 Sycon ciliatum | reverse complement strand
ATCGATAAAACCAACATATCGATCGTTAATGATACTGGTTGATCGTTAGGAGTTATTGAATGATCGTTTCAGCCCTAATTTTTCAACTGATGATCATCACCGTTGACGATAAGGCTTGAAAGTACACAGGTGAAACTGAAATCTTTCAAAATGTTCTTCAAGCTAGAGCTTTGAGTTTGAAGTGTGTCCTTCTTCTTAGTACTAAAGCCCCATTTTGGCCGGATTGAGTCCCAAAACCCACTTTAAACTTGACAAATATGGGTTTGGGATCTGCTTTTCCATATACTAGTATTACCTTGCCATGACATACCTGTAGCAAGTTTTGTAAAACCTGGCTGAATTCATAATTCAATAATCACAGGTCACACAATGCAGGATGTACTGCTGTCTATGTTGTGTTCACATCTACAAAATATACGCGAGCAACACCAAAAGGTTAGGGCACCATTTTCCAGTGAACGGACTGCACAACCCGACAAGGATCAAGCACCCACTTACCGACTTCAATGGCAAATGATGTAATGCCGGTCAGGTCCCTGCCGGCGTGTGAGGATATCCCCGTTCGTCCGTACACTTTCAAAGCGAACGACACCGACGCCACTCTGCTGTTGACGGCGGCAACGAGAAAGTCGGCGCGGTTCAAGACCTCGGTCCTCGTGCCGGAGAACATCAGCATCTCGGGGCCGGTGTACATGGCGCCTGCAGACCGACAGAGAAAAAATACCACCAAGTCAAAAAGTGCACAGGCAGAGTTCAGACAGTGTTGTTTGCTGTGTCTGCACGTGGAAGGAGTTCAGACAGTGTTGTTTGCTGTGTCTGCACGTGGAAGGAGTTCAGACAGTGTTGTTTGCTGTGTCTGCACGTGGAAGGAGTTCAGACAGTGTTGTTTGCTGTGTCTGCACGTGGAAGGAGTTCAGACAGTGTTGTTTGCTGTGTCTGCACGTGGAAGGAGTTCAGACAGTGTTGTTTGCTGTGTCTGCACGTGGAAGGAGTTCAGACAGTGTTGTTTGCTGTGTCTGCACGTGGAAGGAGTTCGGCCATCAGCGAGCCTAGAAGAAAAAAGCCATCAAATTCTAGCAAGAGTACATAACCCCCCAGGGTGTGCAACTCGACTATGGGTGCTGTCCCGACAGAATTTCAAGTTGACGTCATTTTGATGATGCAATGCGCACTGTACACGGATTATCAGACGAATCCGGAACCTGTGGTTGACCGAAGCCGATCGATCCTGTACAAATTATTGCAAAGAAAAACGTGTGATGCGTTGACACCCGTACACATGTTGTAAATCACTGCTGCAAGGAGCATTGCGTCATAAATAATGACGTCAACTTGAAATTCTGTCGGGACAGCAGGGTATGTGGGAGTTGCACACTCTGGGGGGTTATGTACTCTTGATTCTAGCCATCTCTTGGTTTCATTTTTTCATTTAATAATTATTGTTTTATACATAGTTATGGCCGAACAGATAGTTATGGCCGAACAGTTGATTGAGAGAACTATTGTTACTTGCAGTGAAGAGACCACTTGGATTGAAGAGACCACTTGGATTGAAGAGACCACTTGGATTGAAGAGACCACTTGGATTGAAGAGACCACTTGGATTGAAGAGACCACTTGGATTGAAGAGACCACTTGGATTGAAGAGACCACTTGGATTGAAGAGACCACTTGGATTGAAGAGACCACTTGAATTGAAGAGACCACTTGGATTGAAGATGGTTTGTGTAAGGTTCTCCATGGTTATGAGTGCTGAGTTAATTTTCTTCATTGCTATTTCACGGCTATTGTCTCCTCGTCGGTTATAAAATTATGGATATGTTATACAGCAGTCCTCCTGCTATGCTACCTACCATGTGTATAGAGAGATCCGACGCGTTGCCCTGGGCGCTGGGTGCGCACGCCGATGCGCGTGGAGGCAAAGTACGGGTACGGACGCGCTGCGAAGAACCTGCTCAGCTGACCACGGTCGGCACAGACCTGCAGCTGTGCCGAGTCGTTGGAGTACATGTTCAAGTACAGATGGTACCGGCCGTACGTAATCAGGGAGTCGTCACCTACGTCATAGCAACATATCTGCAGAATGGGAGGAAGAACATAGCCCGCTCATACGCATTCACATAATATAATTATTTTGGTATGGACGGATCAATCAAAAACTACTGCCACCGGTGCTGAGTGTGAATACAACAACAAACGTGCTCACTGTGCGTACACTCTACCTTACCAGGTGTACGTCGGTGTCACCCGAATCAGACGGCATGATAGTTGCGGTGCGATAGCAGACGGTGGTGTTTGACTGCGCGCTGCCCAGGTGATCGACGGCGCTGAACAGGAACGAGCTGGCGGCCATCTTGTTGTCATAGGGACACGACGGCACGTCTTCGCGAGAGGCGACCGCGAACGGCGACGGCGGCACGGAGCACGTCGTCGCCGATGGCAACGGTGGCAGTGGGGTTGCCATTAGCGATGATGTGGCACATGGCGGAGTTAGAGGGAATGTGTAGGTGGCACCGGCGTTCAGTTCTCGTAGCAGGTCGGTTGCCGAGAGACCCGACAGGTTGCGGTGCGCCGTCCAGGCGCCGATCACGGGTAGCTGCGGCTGGGTACCGACAAACGTGGTGGCATGTGGCGGGTAATAGAGCGTGGCGTGGGACTCGCAGCCGTCCGTCAGTATCGACACCTGAAAGCTGTTACGCTGCGGGACAGGACACATTGATCACGGGACAACAACCGCAAAAACCAATCAGAGGTCTTCTAAATGTTAGGTGGGCACATTATAGAGAAAATCACCGAAACTACTAGGGAACTGTGTCATTCCGACCAGAAGAGTGTAGTTTGGAGGACATTACACGTAATAATGTACATCCAGGAGATGGCAAGTGCACCACAGAAACATGTGCTGTGTGTGTGTGTGCGCGCACGCGCGTGCGTGCATGCGTGTGTGTGTGTGTGTGTGTGTGTGTGTGTGTGTGTGTGTGTGCGCGCGCGTGTGTGTGTGTGTATGTATGTGTGCAGGGAATAATTTAACCGGTATCGCATCGCAGTTTGCTATGCAATTCTTCTGAGGTGCGAAGTAACTTCAGAAATATGTTGCAGAAAACTGCGATGCACGTTGATTTTCAACTTTACCCTATGATGCACTGTGTACATGCCAGGTGTGTCTCTTAGGGATGAAATAGATGCACAAAACTTCGAAAGTGCTGGGCTTTGCATCCTGGCACCAGGCTAGGTCTGCAACTAAGGCCACATTTTATTTTTTCTATGTTTCTCGTCACCGCCCGCGTAGGTTTTCAGAAATTTCGGAAGAAAAAAAAGAGTTCATACTTGTACATGTGTGTACGCTGCACATGCTGCAGCAGCTCAGTAGATGCGTCAATCAAAATCATAACCGTTTGCACCACAGCAGCAAAGGAGCGCTCCCCGTCCGTTCTCTGCGATGAAGGCTGCCGAAACGAAGCTTTCAGTCGTTCACTGCCTGAGCCTCGCGGGTCCCAGAAATACCGTATGTCGGACGTTTTCCGTGGCAACTGGCGTCTGTGGAACGATTCCGTGGGCAGAAAATCCAAGCAATAGACGCATGGCGAGGAAAAGTTGAGCAGCGTGGAGACAAGAGTTTGATAAGAGGACACAAGAACGTTGAAGTCACTAACCAAAAATGACGAGTGGGAAAGCGTTCGTTGATGCGATAGCAGATAAATGTAGGTTCTCTTCGCCATCTCGTAGTCAAACTTTATACTCTCATTTTTGCAGTTTGCCTGATATTCGTGGGCTGATGTGATAATGTACTAGTAGTGCTATCATGTACATGTAGATCTACTATGGTAGTATGGGACTACATGATTGTACGATGACTATGTGGTCGTGGGTTATGTACTCTTGATACAAGATGTATACAGTTTTCAGTAGAAATTGTTCATGTTTTTTTTCTTGGCTTTTGTTTTTTTTCCGCCCGCCCGCGTACCTTTTGTTAAAATTTGCCGACGAGAAACATAGAAAAAACAAATGAAAAGGCGACGAGGAGACAATAACTTTATTAATGCGATTAATAGTATAAGTGAAGCGGACATTACAAAATGATGAATGAGAATACATGTATCTAAAATGGTTGTTCCTAATCGATTTTCTTGAGACTATCATCAGGGAAAAATCGTCTCACAATAGAGGCTATACGGAGAAACAAACTACTTATAGGTTATAGGATAGTGGGAAGTATAGAAGGTGAGGTGTGAAAAGAAAAAATGAAAGTGGGAGAGAAGACGAAAGAAATTAGAAGAAAAGATGTGAGAGTGTTCTGACGGTGTGAGCTACTACAAAAGGTGAGTGAAATGAAGGCGTGGAAGCAGGTGAATGTGATAGAGTGAGGAACTGTGAGGTGTAGGTGCATGCGAATGAATACGTGTGTGAATGCTAGGTGAAGAGTCTCAGTTTAGTGACATTTTCTTTCTGAATGCATAGATTAGGATTGTGTTTACGGATGAAAACAGCTTCTAATACCTTAAGTTCACGAAACCTACGAGCACGGCACAAAACAGTGAAGCATGAATCGTCATACACTGAGCGGCATTGGCTACTAGACAAGAGGTGTTTCTTAATTGCTGGCCCCTTCGTTGTGCTCTCACCTTCAGTCCGGTCATCTTCATCTTGGTTGTCCAACTCACTCTCGTCAGCACTGCTCCCACCTTCTTCATCCTCTTCCTCTTCCATCCCGTCCTCTGCACCTGACGACAATCCCCCGTTACTGCTCGCTGCCAGTCCATGTCCGGTTATAGATGCCATTACCAGCGCCCGAGTCATGCTCCTTGTTACTGGTCTCCGTACCTGTGCTTGGCCATTTCCTACAGTCTCACGTACCTGTGCACTTGCAGTGGGGTCAACCGGTACTGTAATAGTGTGGTTCTGTTGTGCAACTGGCACCTGTTTGTGGGGACGGCCTCGTCCAGGTCGCTGGTCTTTGGCTGCATCTGACAATAGGTACAATGGTACATGTTGTTTGACGCGTGCGTTCAGGTGCTGAAGGGTTCTTCCTACATATCGGCTATCACAATGCCGACATTCAAAATGATAGATTACATGGCTAATTAGTTGGGTAGGAAGAACATCCTTCTTCACCGTGAACGCACGGGCCGTAGTAAAGACTGTTGTCAATGCTGTGGCAAAATAGGTTTGTCTGACCACAGTCCTCACGGCGCGGGCCACATCCAGCGAAATTTGACCTTTCCACGGAAGTCGTAAAAACACACGACATGGGTCAGGTCCAAACTCAGGCTCGGCAGCCTGAATATCAGGTTCGCTAAACAGCTCACTGAGGACCTGAACAGGATATCCATTCTGAACGAATACCTTCTTCAGGAAACAAAGCTCTTGCTGAAGCTTATCAGGCGAGCAAATCCGCCTAGCGCGCATGATCAAATTTCGTACGAGATTAGTTTTGTATAAAATCGAGCAATAGGAGTCGTAGACAATGTATTGCCCGGTGAACGTTGGTTTTCGATATACTGAAGTTGAAACACCCATCTCCGTTTTCTCGACTAACACATCGAGAAAAGACAAACGGTTTGACTGCTCATGTTCACATGTAAATTTCAGAGCGGGATGTAGGTTGTTGAGCATACCAAGAAACTCATTCGATTGTTCCAGATTACGGAAATGCGTGAACGAATCATCCACGAATCTAACATATAAGCTAGGCCACATCGCACTTGGAATCTTCGATTCATAAAACCCGACAAACACATTGGCCAGAACTGGACCCAATGGTGAACCCATGGCCACCCCGTCAATTTGGCGGTACATGGTGTCATCAAAAGAAAATTCAACATCAGTTGTCATCATCTGCATTAGTCTGCGGAACGCAGTTTCGGACATCCAGGGAGAATCGAACTGTTTACTGTACTCTTTATCGTGGTACAGAGCATTAGCGCAAAGGTCAATTGTCTCCATCACGGGCACATTGGTGGGAGCAGTGATTGGTGGGAGCAGTGATGACGAGAGTGAGTTGGACAACCAAGATGAAGATGACCGGACTGAAGGTGAGAGCACAACGAAGGGGTCAGCAATTAAGAAACACCTCTTGTCTAGTAGCCAATGCCGCTCAGTGTATGACGCTTCATGCTTCACTGTTTTGTGCCGTGCTCGTAGGTTTCGTGAACCTAAGGTATTAGAAGCTGTTTTCATCCGTAAACACAATCCTAATCTATGCATTCAGAAAGAAAATGTCACTAAACTGAGACTCTTCACCTAGCATTCACACACGTATTCATTCGCATGCACCTACACCTCACAGTTCCTCACTCTATCACATTCACCTGCTTCCACGCCTTCATTTCACTCACCTTTTGGAGTAGCTCACACCGTCGGAACACTCTCACATCTTTTCTTCTAATTTCTTTCGTCTTCTCTCCCACTTTCTTTTTTTCTTTTCACACCTCACCTTGTATACTTCCCACTATCCTATAACCTATAAGTAGTTTGTTTCTCCGTATAGCCTCTATTGTGAGACGATTTTTCCCTGATGATAGTCTCAAGAAAATCGATTAGGAACAACCATTTTAGATACATGTATTCTCATTCATCATTAATGTCCGCTTCACTTATACTATTAATAGCATTAATAAATTCGGAACGACGCTTCACGCAGCTTCATTATAGCAACTTGTATTGTGGCAACACTGGCCAACACTCAGATGCACTGCTTCTTCACACAGCTGAACAATTCTTCTTTCTTCTCAACGTTTCGGTCACTCTGACCATCTTCAGGATGAAGCAGACACGGAAGCAAGGCAGACTTTAAAACAACAAGCTGGCTAGGTGCGTGCGGAATACAGCGGGGAGAACAAAACAAAAAAAACAACAACTCCCAAGCGAAAAAATGACACATGCCACATGATCGCAATAGGGGTGCTAGTCCTCCGTGTGAAAGACTAGGGCGGTGATAATTATGTACAACCTGTGCCACATGACTACAGTAGTGTGGACAGTGCCAACATAATGCTAAAGTCTAGGGTGGTGATACGTACAATTTGTGGGTGCTAATGTTTCACATGGATAGCTATCACTCCAATGAAAAAGCCAGGCAACCAGAGTTCACAGGAGATCCCAACCACTGCTGGTGTTGATATTAGGCTCCATGTCCCGGATCTTGACCGCTTCCCGAATCCTTCTCCTTGCCCTGTCTGGCTCTGTCGCAAGCACACAGACGTTGGCGAATCCGGTCTGCCCCAGCGACAATGGCTCATCGGCATGGAAGATCCGGTAATGCTCACCCAGCGCCTTCCCTCGGACCTCGTTGCGTGCATTATCGTTGTGCTCCCTTGACCTTGTCGCAACGCTTCGGCCAGTTTCACCCACATAGTCATCACCGCAACGGCACTCGAGGTGGTATACCACGTTTCGGCGGGTGCAGTCCACTGCCCCTGCTGTACATGCCACGCAAGCTGATTTCGGTCTTCCCCTTCTCCTTGGCTGCTGTGGATCAACGAATTTGCGGCATAGGGGCTTGTCCAAAGCAGACCTGCAAACCCGCGAGCTGAGCCGAGCATTCTTGTATATGATGTGGGTGTTCAGCTGATATTTGCGAATCAGATAGGGGGAAGACCGAAATCAGCTTGCGTGGCATGTACAGCAGGGGCAGTGGACTGCACCCGCCGAAACGTGGTATACCACCTCGAGTGCCGTTGCGGTGATGACTATGTGGGTGAAACTGGCCGAAGCGTTGCGACAAGGTCAAGGGAGCACAACGATAATGCACGCAACGAGGTCCGAGGGAAGGCGCTGGGTGAGCATTACCGGATCTTCCATGCCGATGAGCCATTGTCGCTGGGGCAGACCGGATTCGCCAACGTCTGTGTGCTTGCGACAGAGCCAGACAGGGCAAGGAGAAGGATTCGGGAAGCGGTCAAGATCCGGGACATGGAGCCTAATATCAACACCAGCAGTGGTTGGGATCTCCTGTGAACTCTGGTTGCCTGGCTTTTTCATTGGAGTGATAGCTATCCATGTGAAACATTAGCACCCACAAATTGTACGTATCACCACCCTAGACTTTAGCATTATGTTGGCACTGTCCACACTACTGTAGTCATGTGGCACAGGTTGTACATAATTATCACCGCCCTAGTCTTTCACACGGAGGACTAGCACCCCTATTGCGATCATGTGGCATGTGTCATTTTTTCGCTTGGGAGTTGTTGTTTTTTTGTTTTGTTCTCCCCGCTGTATTCCGCACGCACCTAGCCAGCTTGTTGTTTTAAAGTCTGCCTTGCTTCCGTGTCTGCTTCATCCTGAAGATGGTCAGAGTGACCGAAACGTTGAGAAGAAAGAAGAATTGTTCAGCTGTGTGAAGAAGCAGTGCATCTGAGTGTTGGCCAGTGTTGCCACAATACAAGTTGCTATAATGAAGCTGCGTGAAGCGTCGTTCCGAATTTATAATACGTTGTCCTTCTCAAGGACTAAGACGCCCTGGTTGTATGTGAAGTGGGCATGGAAGCTAGAGAGATGTATTTGTCAGTTGCATTTTCTACTGAGGTGCCGCAAGGAGCAGCTAGTTCCATTCTTCCTCCAGCGGTCAATACCAAAGCCAAGCGGTTATCGTCAATCCAGAACTGTCCGCCGTGACAAGTATGTGCGCTGCCTACTGAATGACGCCATCGCGGACAAGTTTCAATGGAAATCCCGCTGCTATCAGAACTTCGTCGCATTTAGAGCTGATCTGCGGCAATACACCAGGGAAGAGTTCCTTTGGCTCCGGGGCCTGTGTGACGCCGTCCGTACTGAGGAGAAAGCTAACTCTACACAGCGACTTTCCAAAAAGCTCGGCCGACTGAGGGATCAAGCAAAGGCTATGACCACAAGCCATGGACGAAGCAACATACCGTCCATGATGGGTCGCAGTACCCATGATCGGTCGGGCTCTGTTCTCACCTTGGACGATTGTATATCCCAAGAAGTCGCTGGACTACTGCAGAATGGTCCAGGGTTTGTACCGTCCACAGGCAGTGTCAGCAGAAGGGACATGGAGGATGTGGAGGTCGGCATTGAGAGGATGGCATACTCCCTTCGCTGGTGGAATAACGCAATAACCTATCCGGATGGTTCTCCTAGTGATACCCCAGACACGTTCGACAGTAAGATCTGGCATATTAAGGCGCATGGCTTCGAGCAGGGACCTAAACTACCAAAAGAAGAAGAGTTCCAACTCGCTAAGTTCAAGCGGGACGTCATGAACGCTTATCGAGCAGCTCGGGCCCCGCCCTCCAATATGTCTCAGTCGGATCGCACACAGCTAAGGAAGATCCACGAGAATAAGTCGGTTATCATCAAGAAGTCGGATAAGAGTAACAAGTTCGTGGCAATGAAAATGTCTACGTATCTAGAAAAAGCCGAGGCTCTTCTCTCCGACGATTCCAAATTTGAACTTGTCAACCTCACCATTGACGACTGGGAGAAGGAGACCCGCACTATCATTGAGCGGATCTGCAAAACCACGCTGGAGAAGGATCTTTACCAAGCTATCCTCCCAGGCGATAATAAGTTTCCGGAAATGTATGGTCTGCCCAAAGACCATAAAGCAGGAGTGCCATTGAGACCGGTAGTGTCAGCCTGCGATAGTCCAGTCACCAATGTCTCCATCCTCCTAGAGCGAATACTTAACCAGTGTCTCAAGTTCATCCCAGCTCACCTCGAGAATACAGTGGAAGCATTGGACAGCATACGCCAGCATTACCCCGACCTTCAAGCTCCACCCGGAACCATTGCAGTGACCACGGATGTGGTTGCCCTCTATCCTAGTATCCCCATCGTGGACGGTATTGAGGCAGTTACCAGAGTTCTGCAGCAGCATGTCAGTGATATCGACACGTTTGGCCTGAGTATTCTCCAGATCAAGGAGCTGCTGTCATTCGTCCTGAGATCCAATTATTTCCGTTTCGGCTCCATGACCTACCATCAGAGAGAGGGCGTAGCCATGGGTAATAATCTGGCACCCCCCTTCGCCATTATATTTATGCACGACCTCGAAAGGTCACTGTTGCAGTCTGCGCCCGGCGCTCCTGTATTGTTCAAGAGATACATCGACGACATCATCATGCTGTGGGTATTAGGATCGGCGCTCCTCTGTCGTTTTATTCAACACTTCAACGATGGTAACCCACTGATCAAATTTACCCACCAGTCCACAGAAGAAACGGGCTCCATTGACTTCATGGACACCACAATCCATGTGTCAACAACTGGAGCCATTTCATACGAGCTCTTCCGCAAACCATGTCACAGTGGCTTGGTGGCTGACTACAAATCCGCCGTTCCATATCAACAAAAGTTCTCAATTGCCTCTTCCGAATTCCTCCGTGCCTCTCAACTATCATCGGATAATGAGACGCGCCGGAGGAGTGAAAAGAAGGTCATCGACGTGCTGAAATTCAACAATTTCCCCCAATCAGTGATTGACAAGGCCCGGGAACGAGCTGGACGACCGACAGGACCCAAACAGAAAAAGGACTTTCGCACAACACTCAAGCTGCCATTCAAAACCGATCACATCCACAAGAAGGTGCAGTATCTGATTCGCAAATATCAGCTGAACACCCACATCATATACAAGAATGCTCGGCTCAGCTCGCGGGTTTGCAGGTCTGCTTTGGACAAGCCCCTATGCCGCAAATTCGTTGATCCACAGCAGCCAAGGAGAAGGGGAAGACCGAAATCAGCTTGCGTGGCATGTACAGCAGGGGCAGTGGACTGCACCCGCCGAAACGTGGTATACCACCTCGAGTGCCGTTGCGGTGATGACTATGTGGGTGAAACTGGCCGAAGCGTTGCGACAAGGTCAAGGGAGCACAACGATAATGCACGCAACGAGGTCCGAGGGAAGGCGCTGGGTGAGCATTACCGGATCTTCCATGCCGATGAGCCATTGTCGCTGGGGCAGACCGGATTCGCCAACGTCTGTGTGCTTGCGACAGAGCCAGACAGGGCAAGGAGAAGGATTCGGGAAGCGGTCAAGATCCGGGACATGGAGCCTAATATCAACACCAGCAGTGGTTGGGATCTCCTGTGAACTCTGGTTGCCTGGCTTTTTCATTGGAGTGATAGCTATCCATGTGAAACATTAGCACCCACAAATTGTACGTATCACCACCCTAGACTTTAGCATTATGTTGGCACTGTCCACACTACTGTAGTCATGTGGCACAGGTTGTACATAATTATCACCGCCCTAGTCTTTCACACGGAGGACTAGCACCCCTATTGCGATCATGTGGCATGTGTCATTTTTTCGCTTGGGAGTTGTTGTTTTTTTGTTTTGTTCTCCCCGCTGTATTCCGCACGCACCTAGCCAGCTTGTTGTTTTAAAGTCTGCCTTGCTTCCGTGTCTGCTTCATCCTGAAGATGGTCAGAGTGACCGAAACGTTGAGAAGAAAGAAGAATTGTTCAGCTGTGTGAAGAAGCAGTGCATCTGAGTGTTGGCCAGTGTTGCCACAATACAAGTAGCATTAATAAAGAAAAAACAAAGTGTGGCCCAAGGTGTAACAATGTACTTGTGGTCTGAGCTTGCACTCTGATCAGCTCTCCAGGAGGACGGTTGTCCAGTGTTGAAGAAAATTGCTTTGCAACATTTTTGAATTGCTATTCAAGTTTGATTTTGCATAGCAACATTGCTCTACAAAAGATTGAAAGTAAATTATTCCCTGGTGTGTGTGTGTGTGTGTGTGTGTGTGTGTGTGTGTGCGTGCGTGTTTGTGTGTGTATGTGTGTGTGTGCGTGCGCGCGCGCCTGTGTGTGTGTGTGTGTGTGCGTGCGTGCGGGCGGGCGGGCGGGCGGGCGGGCGTGTGTGTAGGAGGGGAGGGGGAGGGGGTGTAACTGGGAAAGAAGGACGATTTGAGATAATAGATACCTGGGAAGTTTGAAGTGTGCATGCATCCGGGCGCTAGTTATCCGTACAGTTACGGCTCACACAGACAACACCTGGCTCTAACACGTATTCAGAGCATTATCGGCATGTGTGTGAATGAGTGAGCACGGTTCTGATGCACTGCTTTATGGCATACACACAGAGCTGCAGCTGTGCGGATTGCCACAACATCCTGATGTATACAGTAGAGTGCCGATTATCCACACCCCTCGGGGCTTTCGAATGGGAGTACCGTAAAGTACCGTTGATCCGCCCCCATGCCATGTCGCTTCCCAGCTGGGTTTTCGACAGGGGGCGGGAATTAGATCAAGGCTGTCAAGTGCAGTACGATGTACAACAACGTGGAGGATCAGACTCGATGTGCTGGGTTGTGCACATTTTCATCCTGGATTGGCATGTATTGTGTACAGCATTACATGCGTTGGTTCAACATCGTATTTCGTTGTATGCGCCGAAATCGCTTCACAGGTAGAAAATTGACAGGGGACAGGAATTAGACAGGGGACGGATCAACGGTACTTTACGGTATGTTCGGATAAGGGAGCTAACACATGTACATCCCTCTGGTCCTTATCATTTCTCATTCCCT
>NW_027044968.1:0-12500 GCF_964019385.1 Sycon ciliatum | reverse complement strand
GGATGAGAAGTGGTGCAAGCATGGTCATACTGGTCATACCATGTGTGACACCACCCCTGCCCATCGACTCAACATTCCGTGTTGGTCACGTGACGATTGCAATTGCGAGTCTAGAATGTCCACTTACCTGTCACGCAGACCTTTCCATTCCCGGTGTACCCCGTGTGACAGGTGCACAGGAATCCAGGTGTGGTATCGGCACACATAGCGTTCTTTGAACACGGCGATTGTAAACACTCGTTGATATTCACACATGCGCCGCCCACTTGCTGATATCCGTCAGCACACGGACATGAAAAACTGCCCACCGTGTTGAAGCATGACAGGCTTCTGTCAGTACAGTACGTCAGGCATTCGTCTGTGTCTATGCACTTGGCAACAGCAGGGCCGGCGGTCACAGTCCTGCTGGAGCTGTTGGTGGCTGTAGTGATGGTGCTGGTATTGGTGCTGAGGTGATAACCGGGCTGACATTTACACGTGTAGGAGCCGACGCTGTTACTGCAAATGCACTGCGGGTCACGGCTCACCGCACTGCCGTCAAGGCATTCGTCAATGTCTGTTGCCATAAGAACAGGGCACAAGAACAAAATGAGAAAAACGTGAAAACAATGTTCAGGGAGCGGACATAGCACTAGTCACAATCATGCAAAACACTTTTGGCTCCAAACTGCACTTGAGAAGTTTACAAGAAAAATCGTATCAAAGCCTGTCTCGTGAGCCTAGCTCTATTGTTGACATACAGAGGAATACATGGTTTGACGGAAATCCTGCGTTCAATAGAAGTCTATAGTAGGTTTTAAAAGCATAACGTTTATAAGGCTCTAGACATTTTCGAAGAATTCAAATTTCGTATAGCGTGAGGTCCTCAATTTATGCTTTTGCTGTAGCTCTATAAGTTGCTGTATTTTCCATTTTTCCATTACTCCCTGTACTTACCCATGATGAGAAAGGAACGAAAACGTTCGGTTACACAATTGGCTTACTTGACTGTGTGGATTGCTTCGGAGCTGACACCTTCTTTTTCGAAATTCAAATTTTGCGGCTTGAACTTTTTCAGAAATTTCTTCGGGATATCGCTCAGGCAATTCCCCCAACTTTTCTCATATTATAGATTTCTATGCAATTGGATAACAAAAACCCAAAATGGAAATTTCTATGCACAAAGTAATCACAGATCTGGCCTAACGTTTTTTTTTAAAACCAGATGTCTATACACACTGTGGCACAGTGACATTAGCTACTACAGGAGTGATCGTGCATGGCTTCAGTACGCGGTATTTCGATAGCACTCGCTTCATCGAATATTGTTGTATTTGAGTAGGGTTGCAATTTACTTATCACATTCTTCCTTTCATGCAATTGTTTTCAGCACTTGAATTGTGTTCTGCTCCTCCATAACAAGTAATTAGCTTGGTTCGGGAACTAAACAGCCGTGCACAGTGCACACAGCACAACAGCAACAACAGCAGTCTGATTACCGTCGCATGCTCTGCCGGTCCAGCGATATCCCGAGCGGCACGTGCAGCTAAACGAACCGACCGTGTCCGTGCAGGCGAGAGCGTTTGCGCCGCAGACGGCCGACACACCAGCCTGGCATTCATCTACGTCTGCACGCATTGCGGAAAGAAATACAACGATTACACAGCAATGAAGCAAACAAATCTTTTCCGCTGTTTAGTACTCGGGTGTTTCGTGTGAAACGTTCATCAGACAGCATATGACCAAGAATATAATTATACGGAGAAAAGAAATGCATGTACATGCAGCATAGCGCACAACCATATTTGGAGACAGAGCCTGGTGCCGATGCTCAGCTGAAGCAAATGGTCGGTCTCATCTTCGAGGAAAAAGCCGCAAAGATTTGGCTTCATATCTTTGTCACGTGAAAAAAATTGTGCAGAAAGTGATCACAGGGTGAGTGGACAGTGGAACCAACATGGCCGACATCATGTGACCCATAGATGCTGGGGTGTAGAGTGGAGTTGGAACCAACATTGCCGATGTCATGTGACCCATAGATGCTGGGGGTTGAGTGGAGTTGGAACCAACATGGCCGATGTCATGTGACCCACAGATGCAGGGTTTGAGGGGAGTTGGAACCAACATGGACGACATCATGTGACCCATCCATGCAGGGGTTGAGGGGAGCCAGCATGGCGTCTGTTAAAGTCTACAGATTTCTGCCTCCCAGGGCAAACGTTAGAACACATGTAGGCCGCACAGGCTGCACTGCTGCTGCCTGTATATACACTATCACACTGAATCTTGCAAAATGATATTTCAGCTGCAACGAATTAAATTTAAGGCTGAAAGTGCCCAGGTCGAAAATAGCCGAAAAAAGTGTGCGCCGCATATTTGATGACTTTAAAGTGGACTAGATATTGGGGCACCTCCCACAGTAAACCAGGACTGTTAGCATTTTTGTAAGTTGTACCTTTATTTATGGATTCTTCACTGGCCTTGGCCTCAATCGTGGGAGTCCCCGTCAACGGCTTATGACAAGGAAGAAGCCAAAGAGAAAGTGAAAATAAAAGGAAAAGGATAGAAAGATGCTCGGTGGTACGGTAGTGTCGGTCGCCGAAGAACTGGGGGTGAGGGTCAGCCTCCTAGCCGACACCGTACTTATTTTCATGTATCATAGTCTGTGCACAGTTGAGTCACCATGTCTACATTGGTATGCTGTGCTTGATGATATTCTAGCCTGGTCGTTCTTCGGCGCCGGACTATAGCCATTCTCCTTAACTCACCTTCACACTGGCCAAGGGTGTTCTTGGTGAATCCCGGATCACACACACAAGTGTATGCTCCGACAGAGTTATTACAGTGGGAGTTAACCGGGCATTGGTATCTCGACAATGACGACGACGACGAGCCCAGCGAGCATTCGTCTACGTCTATATACACGCAGACATACACATGCAGACACACACACGCACGGACACATGCAGACTCACTCAGACACACGCATACTCGTACACACACACACACACACACACACACACACACACACACACACACACACACACACACACACACACACACACACACATACACACACACATGAGGGCGCTCGCACACGCACACGCACACGCACACGCACACGCACACACACACACACACACACACACACACACACACACAAGAGCACCATCAAATATGGAACTGCTTCTCTGGACCAAACATTTCTGTCCACCTAACCTGGCCTTTTGCCCTCATCCCAATCATCTTGAGCACTGAAAAGTTCTGAAATTGGAGCAGTCTCGTTAACTTTTGAAAGGCCAATTTTGACCGAATAACGTTACAGGCTCAAAACCAACTATAAATTCGAAAATATGGGCCTCTTGATGAAATTTAGCATGACAAACCTGCCCGAATTTCGCAAAACTTGGCCAAAGTCCAGATTTGACTTTTCAAGCCTCGATTGTGGCAATGAAGAATAGCACGGGTCACACAACGCAGGATGTGCTGTTGTTTTCATGATCTCTGGCACTGTAGGTGCAAGACACCAAAAGATTAGGGTGCGGGATTTTGGATGAACCTTCTCTAAAAGGGAAGCTTCCAAGCAGGGTCACTGACCTTCGCAGTAGCTTCCATTGCCAGAGTATCCCTTTGAGCAACTGCAGGTGAAGGTCTGTATCCCGTCCAGGCATTCCGCCGTCTGTATACACGGCGGTGGCGTGACGCGGCAGTAATCCACATCTGTGTTCACGTGTGTGTGTGTGTGTGTGTGTGTGTGCACGCGTGCAGCATGTGCGTGCATGTGAGGAGGGTGTGTATGTGCAATGATAAGCAAAACGAAAGAAAACAAAATAGTGAAGAGGTAATTAGTCCCGCAGTGAAGCCTGGTTGGCTATCACCCCTCCCTCGCACTTTGTGTGCCAATTGGTCATGGACCACGAGTTGATTGAAATCAAATACAGTTAAACTTGTCAAGGCGACCACTGGGATAAGGCGACCACCTGTCCAATAGGGGCACTACAAATAATGATCAATCAAGAGTACATGAAAACCAGAGTGTGCAGCTCGGATGGGTTGCTGTCACGGCGGAATTCCGCGATTACATCATTTTAGTGATGTAGTGCGTACAAGCAGGATTCGAGCAGGTCTCTTTCTGCACAACTGCAGCTCAGTTGTACGCACTCCGCCATTTCCCGCCTCAGATCTGCGCCAAATATGATGTAATCACGGAATTCCGCCGTGACAGACACCCATAGTAGAAAAGGCCCCAAGCTGCACACTCTGGTTTTCATGTACTCTTGGTTCAATGGATGCTATTTCCAGTCAAATAATCCTGGACAAGAAAATACCTGGTAAAAGAGGCCACATTTTGAAGGTTCCTTGAGCGGTCGCCATAGACAGGTTTCACTGTAAAATTAAAAAAGCTGCCAAAATCCCAGACTAGTCCACTGAGCTCTTCTTCCGCGCTATGCAACCAAGCGGTTTTGCATTTCTCATTCAGAAACCTATGCACAAGACTGCTAACATGACGATAGCCAATGGGGGCTCGTGGCCAGCCTGTAGTGAGAGCGCCCACCAAACGTGCCTCAGTTCCAAAAAGGAAGTTTATGCCAGTATCCTGAGGGGGAGCGAGGGGTTGGGTTGAACGAAATGCTACCAGCAGATCCATGTGTGCAAAAAAACCCGAGTCAAAAGCCTTCAACCTTCATGGAGTTCTGGTTGTTTAACTAACTGCATTTACATCGTTTGAAATCTTTTATTCTCATGATGGCCTGTGGCCAATAAGAGAATTGTTTTATAAAGCATTGTGCTGGTTAGTGTCCTCTTCTGTGGTCTGTATCCATGTGAAGAGAAGGCAACTGAAGTGCTTGTGAAAACAGGGCAAATGTTGATCGCAAACTCGGAGCCAGAAGCTTGTGTTTTCTTAACTCAGGGTCAGTCAGCGGTATCTCCAAGAAAATTCATTATAATTATATACCGTGAACCTTCCATGAACCTTCCAAGTTGGAAGGCCGCTGGTGAGCGCTATCAAGCAGTGCTCAAGCTGACTTTAATGCCGTGGAATGTGTCGGTACTCCTTGTCAGTTTTGTGCTAGATTGTGCACGTCCGACTGTTCAAAATCTGGTTTAGTTGGTGGACTCGATCGCAGAACTTGTGCCCACGATTTCCATGTTTTAAAATTCATTCTCCATGCACACGTACAGAGTATGGTCACCCTGTACCACACACCATCCCATTGTTCCCTATTGCCCTTTTCATGTTCTCCCGTTCTCCTTTTCCCGGTGGCGGTGGGGCAGTGTTGTTGAAGGAAACAAAGAAAGGAAAAAGAACAACGATTTAATGGTCTGGATGACTAGTAACAAACCCGGCAGACTCACCCTGGCATTCCTGGTTTACCGAGCCAAATCCGGGCAAACAAGGACAGGCGTAGCTGCCAATGGAGTTGACGCAGTCGGAGTTCTTACGGCACACACCTGGTGTTGCCTTGCATTCGTTCACGTCTGTAGCCAATATATGACATACACATATGCATGCGTGCACGCACGCACACACGCACATGCACACGCACACGCACACGCACACACACACACACCCACGCACACACACACAAACCCACTGACAAAGAGATACACAGTGGCATCGACAGACGCAACCACCATGCAGGGGTCACTATGACTTGGTTGTTGAGGCGCTCTCACAGCTCACAACTACAACATTATCTTCACACGTACCTGTGCTCTCTCTCACAAATACACACACACACACACACACACACACTCACACGCACACACACACACACACACACACACACTCACACACACTCACACACACACACACACATACACACACACACACACCCAAACACACACACTCATTCACAGCTCACAACCAGCACATTCTCTTCACACATACCTGTACACTGCTTGCCATCACCGGTATACCCTACTCTACAGGTGCAAGAGTAGCTAGCAACTGAGTTACTACAGTTTGCATTTGCATCACAATTGCCGTTGTTCACACTGCATTCATCAATATCTGCAGTACACACACAAAAATCACAATGCATATTGGGTTTTTTTTGTCGGGTTCAGGAATTATTTTCAGTGTCAGGCTAAGTTTTTTTTTCGTCCGGTGTCAGGTCCGGGAAATTTTCTTCCTGTATCAGGCTCTCAGATGGCGAGCTGAGGAAATCTTTTAAATTAACTTGAAAACATAGAAGACAGTGGGGCACAAGTTATCCGACTGGTGCTAAATTGTGCACCAGACCAACTGTTCAAAATCTGGTTTATTTGGTGAACTCTGTGAACGCATACCTTGCGATCCACTGGTTGCCATGCTTTCAATTTGGTATCGGATTCCGGAATTTTTCTTTGGACACCGGGTTTGGAATTTTTCAAATAACGGTTTTGGGAGATTGCCTTCCAGTATCAAGTTCGGGAAATTTCTTTCTGGTTTCGGGTTAGAGGATTTCCTACAAACATCGGGTTTGAGTATTTTTTTGTTTCCATGCACTGTATTCATCATCATCTTTGGCCAAACAAAGACAGCTATAGGAAGTAGTTCAGAGCAGACCCGGTCTTTCTCATCCACTCTGCAACAGTATCAAACTCATTTATCAATCTAGATCAGTGTGCATGTCAAAATCTGTTCAAAATCTGGTTTAGTTGGCGGACTCGATCGCATAACTTGTGCCCACAATTTCCATGTTACAACTGAGATTATCAATTCTTACAAGTTATTCTGCAAAACTGCACTCCTTTAGGTTTGCAATTCGATACAATTGCAGATTGAATGGTAAAGCGTGAGTCTGGTCTTAGAACGAGTTCCTATGAATGAATCTGTAGGGAGCCTAACCACTGCTACTAGAAGTACAGTTGTGCTCACTGGAATCGGACGCAGAGTGCAAACCTGACTCCCTGGACTAGTTCCGCAGATTACATCACTGGACGTGTCGTTGTTAGTTATCCAATACTAGTATACCATCACTGCCCTTGTACATGTGCACGTACAGCAGTATTGGTGCTACTTCCACGGCGTCAAGGGCCGCGCAAGTTGAGCCGCCAAACACGCCCTGCAGGTTGGTTTTCACCGAGCACCACCGTTGCTATGGATACTAAACACCGGACCGAGGGGAATGTTGCAAAAGAAGGATCCACGAGCGGGATTCGAACAACCCAGCACCCCCTGTCTTTCCGGCACAGTGCCCTACCGATTAGGCTACTGGGGATCACACACGCCCATGGATCCTTCTTGCTACACTGCTGGCCGACGTCATGCTAAAACCAACTATGATCTCAAAGCAAAAGACGATGCTTTGAAGGTAGGACAGTTTGTTTGGCTGTACCGATACCCCCAAGCTGGCGACAGCCCTAAGTTGTTCCGGTATTGGGATGGCCCGCGGCAAGTCTCTGTTGTTCACTCCCTCCTAGTCTACACCATTAAACGGCTTGGCGTCCATTCATCCCGGCGCACCACTATCATGACCGTCCACAGGAATAGATTAAAGCGAATCTTTGGCCCTGTGAACCTCCCACCTGTGGACGCCCCGGGGCCGGGCCTCATTGTACGCACTCACCTATGCACGCAACAGAGTTGGACCATGATCCGTTATTCAAACAGACAATCGATGTGACGTTAGCTGGCTTGAGTTCAAAGCCGGACTTGCAGATTGGGGTTTGCAAGCTGTTGTATGTCGTGGGCGAGGCGGGTGTGAATCGACCGTTCGTAATCGGCGCTGGTCCGCAGTCGACGTCTGCTCAGATGAAGGCACATACGCACACGTGTGCACACGCCCATACACACACACACACACACATGTATGCACTTACACACACACACAAACACACGCAAACACACAAACACACACGCAAACACACAAACATACAAACACACACAAACATACACACACACACACAAACACACGCACAAACACACACACACACACACACACACAAATACACGCACAAACACACACACACACAGACATGTTCATCAAAAAGGTACAGGAGTGTGGACTGTGTGCGAAGGGTACGCTGGTCACCTAACTCTAAGTCACAACTGAAACCAGCCAGGTCCCCGACAGTGACAATTTTACACTCCTAATACCACATTCTTATACAGAATAACGAAAGCAATGGAGTTCCTACAGGGAAGTGTAAAAGTGCAATAGGGCGTACAGGTTGTTCCCCTAAATTGCATAAAATACCGTCATGGCACGTATGAAAGCCATGTTTGTTCCGCAGAAGTCGATGCAAGGGCAAGGCTTTTATTCAAATTAATAATTGCATTCAAACAAGGTGTTTCAATGCAACTACAGCGCTCATTGCCTGCAAGGGAAGATTTTTCTCTCTCTTTCTTTTTTAGTCTATCTATCTGTGTGTGTGTGTGTGTGTGTGTGTGTGTGTGTGTGTGTGTGTGTGTGTGTGTGTGTGTGTGTATGTCTGTCTGTCTGTCTGTCTGTGTGTGTGTGTGAGTGTGAGTGTGTGTGTGTGTCTGTTTGTCTATCTGTACGTCCGTCCCTCCGTCCGTCCATCTGTCTGCCAGACTCTCTGCCAGTCTGTCTGTCTGTCTGTCTGTCTGTCTGTCTGTCTGTCTGTCTGTCTGTCTGTCTGTCTGTCTGTCTGTCTGTCTGCCTGTCTTTCGGTTTTTCGGGTGTCGGTCGTTCCGTCCGTCCGTCTGTCAGTCTCACCCCCCCCCCCTCTCTCTCTCTCTCTCTCTCTCTCTCTCTCTCTCTCTCTCTCTCTCTCTCTCTCTCTCTCCCTCTCCCTCTCTCTCCCTCTCCCTCTCTCTCCCTCTCCCTCTCTCTCTCGCTCTCTCTCCCTCGCTCTCTCTCTCTCGCTCTCTCGCTCGCTCTCTCTCTCGCTCTCTCTCTCTCTCGCTCTCTCCCCCTCGCTCTCTCTCTCGCTCTCTCTCTCTCTCTCTCTCTCTCTCTCTCTCTCTCTCTCTCTCTCTCTCTCTCTCTCTCTCTCTCTCTCTCTCTCTCTCGCTCTCGCTCTCGCTCTCGCTCTCGCTCTCTCTCTCTCTCTCTCTCTCTCTCTCTCTCTCTCTCTCTCTCTCTCTCTCTCTCTCTCTCTCTCTCTCTCTCTATCTATCTATCTATCTATCTCTCTGGTTTGCAGCTCCCAACCAGCACATTCTCTTCACACATACCTGTACACTGCTTGCCATTACCGGTATACCCTACTCTACAGGTGCAAGAGTAGCTACCAACTGAGTTACTACAGTTTGCATTTGCATCACAATTGCCGTTGTTCACACTGCATTCGTCAATATCTGCAGTACACACAAAAATGCATCCACACAAACGCACGCACGCACACACACGCACACACCTTTGGACCTTTGGAAAGCCCATCGCCGAAGGCGATGATAGCTATTAGGCAAGGCAGTAGTTCTTGTGTCGGGATATATCATTCGGACGGCGAAAGTCGCGGCCGCAGACACAGACGAACACTCTTGGTTGGGGCTGGCTTGGTGGCTTCCGACGGCTACGTTCGCGCCAGTCCCTCCGGTCCTGAGCAAGGTGGTACCATTGCGTCTCCGGGATACCGGTCGCACGCAGGTCTGAAGCTGCCACATCTCTCCAACGACGCTTGGGTCCATGGCGGGGCCGCGTGTTAGTGCCCTCCGCAAACAGGATCTGCTTTGGCAACCTGGTATCGTCCATCCTTGCGAGGTGACCAAGCCATCGCAGGCGATTCGCACGAATGGCCTCCTCCAGCGAGGCTGGCATGCCGCTGCGCTTCGCCAAGTCTTCACTTGACAGGTGTTCCTGCCACTGCTGGTCTCGGGTAACACTCAGGATCGTGCGAACACACTGTCGATGGAACGTGTCCAACCTGCGCAGGAGGGGTGCCTTCAGCGTCCATGTCCGCACACACACACACACACACACACACACACACACACACACACACACACACACACACACACACACACACACACACACACCTTGACCTTTGACGCCCCATCTCCAGTGGAGATGATAGGCTACTGAGTTGGGCAGTACTTGATGTGACGCTTCAAATCGCCACTTCTCCTAAACGCTCTGCCGCATGCGCAATGAAAGTCCTTCGGTGCCGGGGGAGGAAGACGATGTTGATGAACCCGCCTGCGCCATTCCAGGCGATCTTGTGCGAGCCGATACCACTCGGACTCCGGAATATCCAGCAAGCGCAGATCACCGACAATCGTGTCTCGCCAACGCTTCTTTGGTCCATGCTGTGGTTTGGTTGCTTTGAGCTCACCAAACAACAATTGTTGAGGAATCTGGGCCGCGTCCATACGGGCAACATGACCCAGCCAACGCAGACGGTACTCACGCAGGAGAGCGCCAATGTCCTCAGGAAGACGCGCTCTCTGGGCTAGATCAGCAGTATTAAGATGACGGGAGTGCTGATCGCTCCTTGAGACTCCCAAGATGGAACGGACGCATGAGCGATGAAACAGATTCAGGCGATTTCCGCTGGAAATGTATCAAGAAGTTGCGGGGAATGCACACTGGCCGACAGTCAGTGGTGACATCCAGCGTTCGGGATGAGAATGGCAACTTGACAGACGGTCCAGAGAGTGTGGGAGCTTGTTGGCATCGCCACTTTGATCGTGTCCTTAATGTTCAGAGTGTGTTTGATGCGGAAGTCATTGAATCCATGCCAGTGCTTGGCATCAGGCAAAGTCTTGACGACCCGCCCTCTTTTGAGGAAGTGGTATCGGCGATCAGGAAGCTACACCCAGGCACTGCGGGTGGACAGTCTGGAATTGTCCCGGAGATGATTCTTGCTGGTGGCGAGGCCTTGCATGAGCGCGTCCACAATGTGATCAATGAGGTATGGACCTGCGGTTCTGCCGTGTCTGACTGGCGAAACGCAGAGATCGTCCCTATCCCCAAGAAAGGTGACTTACGGTCCTGCGATAACTGGCGTGGCATCAGCCTCCTGGATGTGGTCGGCAAGGTCTTTGCTCGTGTTCTTCAGGGTCGCCTGCAGGCGGTGGCAGAGGATGTTCTGCCGGATTCCCAGTGCGGATTCCGCAGGGGCCGTGGCTGCAGTGACATGGTATTCACTGCAAGACAACTGATGGAGAAGGCAGTGGAGCACGATTCTGAGCTATATGTGCTTTTCGTCGATCTGCGCAAGGCCTATGATTCAATTCCGCGGTCTGCTTTGTGGCTTGTGCTCCGCAATCTGGGCATTCCTCCGAAGCTGCTTGGCCTTGTCCAGTCGCTCCATGAAGGCATGGAGGCGCGTGTTCGGCTCCCTAACGTCGTCACGGACAACATCAACGTCCGGAATGGCTTGCGTCAGGGCTGCACACTGGCGCCTACGCTCTTTAATCTGTATTTCTCTGCAGTGGTCTCTTCGTGGCATCGCCAGTCTTCTGTTCCGGGTGTACGGGTCCGCTACCGTGTCGGCAGGAAGCTTGTTGGGGATCGGACCGCCAAGTCTCGACTGGCCTCCACTGACGTCACAGAGTCCCAGTTTGCTGATGATGCGGCTCTCTACACCACCTCTTTGAGCCACCTGGAGACGATGACAAACGAGTTTGTGTCCTGTGCTTCGGGTTGGGGTCTAACTGTGAGCGTCCAGAAGACCAAGGCCATGGCGGTGAACTGCTCTCAACCGCCACCTTCCATTGATCTTCAGGATGGAGGAAGCGTGGAGGCTGTGGACAGCTTTACCTATCTGTATTTCACACACACACACACACACACACACACACACACACGTTGAGTGTAAGCACACACACACACGAGCATGTGTGCATGTGCGCACATTCACCAACAAAGCTCTCATACCCTAAACATATTGAACCAGCTGAACTTTCCAGAATTAAACAATGCAGCCTAGCACTGCAGTAGTGCTCCGGGAAGTCTGGCCGAAGGGGCTTTTTCATACCCTCAACTTGCATGGCTGTTGATGTGCTGGAAGTGATATGAACAAGGATGGACGTATCCCTGTACCCTCAACTTGCACGGCTGTTGATGTGCTGGAAGTGATATGAACAAGGATGGACGTATCCCTGTACCCTCAACTTGCACGGCTGTTGATGTGCTGGAAGTGATATGAACAAGGATGGACGTATCCCTGTACCCTCAACTTGCACGGCTGTTGATGTGCTGGAAGTGATATGAACAAGGATGGACGTATCCCTGTACCCTCAACTTGCACGGCTGTTGATGTGCTGGAAGTGATATGAACAAGGATGGACGTATCCCTGTACCCTCAACTTGCACGGCTGTTGATGTGCTGGAAGTGATATGAACAAGGATGGACGTATCCCTGTACCCTCAACTTGCACGGCTGTTGATGTGCTGGAAGTGATATGAACAAGGATGGACGTATCCCTGTACCCTCAACTTGCACGGCTGTTGATGTGCTGGAAGTGATATGAACAAGGATGGACGTATCCCTGTACCCTCAACTTGCACGGCTGTTGATGTGCTGGAAGTGATATGAACAAGGATGGACGTATCCCTGTACCCTCAACTTGCACGGCTGTTGATGTGCTGGAAGTGATATGAACAAGGATGGACGTATCCCTG
>NW_027044967.1:0-14188 GCF_964019385.1 Sycon ciliatum | reverse complement strand
GAGTACATAACCCCCAAGAGTGTGCAACTGCCTGCACAACCTCTATGGCGGTGTTACATGAGGCGTTTCAACCCGGGTTGAGTTCGACCCGGGTCAGATTTCAACCCGCCATGTGCATGAATGAATTGCGCGTTTACATGACGCATTGCGCTTGACCCGGGTTGAAATTTCGCCCTGGGTTGATTTACAAATCAACCCGGGTCAAGAAAATCGTACAAACGTACTTCTGTGCGTATCTCGCGCCAGGTTTGAACGGCACTGCAGATGCAAATTTCGCGCGAACGGATTCACGTGACTATACAGGACTGTAGAAGTGGACTTTTGGCGGCATATCAGTATTTGACCCGGGTCAACCCGCGATATTCATGTTAAAACAAAATGGCGTCACGATTTATTGAAAGTGGTATAGTTGGTGGAACGAGTGTTCAAACCCATTTGAACTTCATACTGTTCGTCTTCTTTTTGACATGCTCCCTTTCCATCGTCCTTAGCTTTTATTTGTTGAGAGCTGTTTTGGCTTTCTCCTATACCTCTGGGGGATGCCAAGTGATGGTTTTGAGAGGCTGGTGATGGCTGTGAGCGAGAGTTTGCCGATCGGCGTCGTCCTCGCTATAGCGATGAAAATACTAGTTACTGCGCACCTGGCAGATATCACAACACGTCGGAGCGTCCAGGAGCAAAGGAATCTTGGGTTTTCACTGGAATCTAGTTCCACCAGCATCGTGTAGCCCACCGTCGGTGAATGGCGGTCCACAAAGGTCGAACCTGGTCTTCTGCAGCATCTCGCAGTCCTGCGAGGCACACTGAATACGCCTGTCATGTATTCTACAAATAAAAATCACGAAGTTGTGGACTTTACAGTGATGAGACTATCCTGTATGCTGCAAAAGACGCAGGAAATGTGACTGGTGTCTGTACACTCAGTGACTGGACGCCAACACCCCAGTCTTCTCCTGCAGGATCTGTTTGACATTGACATTATGCAGTAGGTCGGCATTGACCTGGTTTGGCAGCTATCGTTATAGTATCTGCCTGGTTGGATGTAGCAGGTTGGTGTTTGCTCGTCGTCCAGTCCGGAATTTTCTTGTAACTCACGGTGGAGTACGCGCAGGGTTTGTGATCATCCCTGTTCACTTCAATATTATCAAACACAACGTTCCCTTTGTCACTCATCTTATCCTGAGTACTGAATTTGCTGACAATATTGCACCACACTTGTCACAACCTACCGCCACTGCTGGCGGTGGCGACTGGTTCGTCAATGGCGGTGACCAGGCTGACTGACTAGCTTCGAGACAGCGGCCTCGTTGTCAATCCCGCGGCAGCCTAAAGGTTGATTTTATTCATCCAGCCTCAGCGCCATGTTGACGATGCCCTAGTGACTGTGTGTCATGGATTGCCTTGCCATCAGCGGTCATTGCCGTCCACCTTGATGCAGCCCTCAACAACTGGCTCAGCCCATGGGAGTCTCAAGTGGACAAAATTGTTGCCAAAGTAGCTCAGAAGATTGGTGCATCGTGGTGTAGGTGAGCACATAACTAGGACTTCCCAGCGTCTATTTGTCCAGGCTGCGATACTATGTGACATGCTGTACTGCACATTCTTTTCAGCACTGCAAGGCCGGCAGCTGGACCGACTGCAGGGGCCGCGCACATGCAGGCCGCCTGTTGCCAGTGCAGCATTCTGGAACGTTCCTTCCTTCTGAGATCCGTGGAATAATAACTTTCTTTGCTTCAAAGCAAGTTGCTTACCTTTCTGTTGTGCTCCCAGTGTCCTTACAACAATAACCTACAGCAATGTTTTATTTTCCTTTCCATTCCCCAACCAATGAATACTACGATGTCGATTCTATTTCTTCATACTTTGGTGTGTGCCCGCGCACACACGTGTGTGTGTGTATACCTCACTCGCCACTCGAAGTTCTGTTCCCCATCACTGGAACACTGCCTGTTCTTTCAGGACCTGCCATCATCTGCGGATGGGCATTCAATAATTGTATTGTGTGTGTGTTTCATTCAGAATCAGATCCGCTATCATTGCTATTAGAGAAAATCTGTGGGTTCACATGCAGTGCATTTTTAGATCTGCGTGCTTTTCTCGCCACGGGCGCATACATGGGACATTGTGTGTGTGTGCGTCTGTGTGTATGGGGATATTGTCTGTATCGCCTTTTGGTACTAATGTTCAGGTCTGTGCTTGCATGTGTGACCATGAAATTGTTCGGTTCTGTGCATGCTATTGCTATGTTGTATATTATTGTATGTATGTGTGCATTTCCACGAACAGTGTAGACGAGCGTGGAGAGTGCATTCATCCCTCATCAACCACTTCTTGGGCTTACGAGAGTTTTTTCTGCGTACCTCTCTGATACTGTATTGATGCCGGCACCTGTACCTCGATGTGTTCCTCTATCTGCAGTCGCCTTTAACCTTCGGTCAAGTTAACGTTTATTGTGCTCTATTTATCGTGCGAATCAAAATAAACAATAATAACACAAGTCGTGCTAGAGTGACGACATGTGCGTGTAGTAGGGTTGATGCGATGGGACGTTATAATTAGGTGGAACAGAACACACATCGGGCAGATTGATTGGGCATCATTGATTGTGCTCAGTCTAAACAGTGAACATAATAATTATCTCCAGGGACAGACTGTAGTGGCTAGCCTCCAATAGGTAGCTGGCACTAGTTGCTACTGCTTGTTTGACAGGTGCCGCCAGAACCCCTGTTGTGTCATGCTATAGATGCACATGCCCTGTTCTGGGGCATACTGAGGTACTTTGATTTTGTTGACTGCATGTAGACAGCATCCAATAGTAGTACTCGTAGACATTGGCTCTTTGTAGGTCAACCACCATCGCATGGATCGATCGGTGACTATGCACTTGGAGGTTGGAATAGCCCGCGCTGAACAGATCTTGCCATGGCCCAGGGAGTGAACTCGCTTACTCGACTATCCCGGTTTTAGTTAACCAGCATGAGTGGTGCAATTTGTCCATACCATGTTGCGAGCTCACAGTTGTTTGGGCAGGTTTTGAGCTGCACCACGAAACAAAGCGAAATAACGGCGTGACTGTAGAGCAAGGAAGCGGCGAGACGGCACTTCCAGGACGAGACAGGCAGTAGAGATGTGTTCACAGCACGAGCAACCTCTCAGACCCTGCCGGTACTCCACAGTTACAAGAAAATGTCGGACTGGACGACGCGCCAATGCAAACCTGCTACATCCACCCAGGCAGATAGCTGCCAAACCAGGCCAATGTCGACCCACTGCATACCGGTATGTCAATGTCAAACAGATCCTGCAGGAGAAGACTGGGATGATATTGGCGTCCAGTGTACGGACACCAGTCACATTTCCTGCGTCTTTTGCAGCATACAGGATAGACTCATCACTGTAAAGTCCACTACTTCGTGATTTTTATTTGTAGAATACATGACAGGCGTATTCAGTGTGCCTCGCAGGACTGCGAGATGCTGCAGAAGACCAGTTTCGACCTTTCTGGACCGCCATTCACCGACGGTGGGCTACACGATGCTGGAGGAACTAGATTCCAGTGAAAACCCAAGATTCCTTTGCTCCTGGACGCTCCGACGTGTTGTGATATCTGCCAGGTGCGCAGTAACTAGTATTTTCATCGCTATAGCGAGGACGACGCCGATCGGCAAACTCTCGCTCTCAGCCATCACCAGCCTCTCAAAACCATCACTTGGCATCCCCCAGAGGTATAGGAGAAAGCCAAAACAGCTCTCAACAAACAAAAGCTAAGGACGATGGAAAGAGAGCATGTCAAAAAGAAGACGAACAGTATGAAGTTCAAATGGGTTTGAACACTCGTTCCACCAACTATACCCCTTTCAATAAATCGTGACGCCATTTTGTTTTAACACGCATACGGTCCACTGTCTTCATGTAAACGCTCACCTCTTTTGTCTATCGTACAGACTTTCAACCCGGGCTGAACTCGACAAGGGTTGAAATTTCTCATGTAAACACAGCCTATGCTGTGCTGCGACGGCAGAACTTCACATCACGTAACATGGTTCAAAAGGTTATGCTGGCAAACAGTGCAAAGTGACCACAAGAGAGTTGTACCCAAAGCTGGGCTGCGTACAACCCTGTATCTATCATGCACAGAGTGCAAATAATGTGTACGGGTTCGTCACGTGATGTGAAGTTCTGCCGTCGCAGAGTCACTATCGCAGACCCCATGCATACAGTCCATCCTCAAGCGTTCCATCGAGACTTACACTGATTTTTGCGATCTTTTTCTTGAGAACGATTCTCACCCTGAAATGACTTTCGGCGACTGACGTGAAAGAACACTCATGACACCCACCTCGTCGAATGGAGCATGCATTGTTTGTGGTGTATGGGTGCAGGAAGGTGGTATGTTCGCGAGGTGCATATCGAAAATGATCCGAAAGACTTTGTGATGGTGCCATTCGGCGGAGAACATTTGAATTTTTCGTACGATTCAGAGCAGTCGGCGAAAACGAGCCAGTAACCTGAAAGGAGGGCGTGAACAGGTGTAATTTTCGACAATGTGGTTGCCCTCGACCCTGCTCTCGGACATTCGAGTAATGGTTATGGCAGAATCGATGGTGCTCCAGGTTTTTCAGACGCATTTCTTGACCATACTCAATTCCGTAGATAAACCTGTGCACAGAAAGCACACAAGAGTTCAAACTAACTCCACTGTATTCAGTTCACGTGTTTTCCACAGATCCAAAACCCTCCTGGGACCAGGAAAGTGGACACTACGCTGGAGTATAGACGTGCACACTGCGAACATGCCCACGCGCCACTCCTGCACACCCGTGTCGGACATCACATACTGGCCATGTCACGGTGCCGCAGACGTAATGGGCGTGCCCCACACGCTTGCGTTACACACGTTTAGATCCTACATGCACATATGGAGCACAAACATGTCAAACATGCGTGCCGCGGATGCACACACATTGTTCGTACATGCCGGATACACTTCGCATACATCACATGTGTGTGCCACACCGTCGGAGGAATACAAACGAGCACGGATGCGCACACATAAGAGTACCTCACCAACAAAGCCTAGCCAGGTACGCACTCGGTTTCCCTATCAACAATAATTTCTGGCTAGAACAGTGCAGTAGCAATAGCCGAAACAGAGAGAACGCAACACGGGTGGCCGAGCAAGTGACATACAGCATAAACAAGACAAACGTACTTTGTACATTCACACACAGTCAACTTCTCTAATAACCACTGCGTGTATAACGACAATTCGCAAATACGACAGAATTTCCATGCTCAGAGCAAAGTGACACACAGCATAAACAAGACAAACGTACGTTGTACATTCACACACTTTTAAAAGTTTGTATACATGTATGTGATTGTATTGATATGCTTTGGTTTTCTTTCCTCAAAGGAGAAGTGACGCGTGTATGGTATATGCATAGACCGTTGAAGTTCGTGTGAATGCATCAGACGCACACATGTACAGGACACTTTGCATTTTTCAAACTGAAACCGTATACATAAGCATGCGTGCGCGTGTGTGTGTGTGTGTGTGTGTGTGTGTGTGTGTTTGTTTGTGTGTGGGGGGGGGGGGGAGGGGTACGTGTACGTGTGAAGAGCAAAAACCAGTACTGATAAATTGATAATGCAGGCCAAGCAGAGAGGAACGCAAAGCAGACAATCACCTCTACATTGTAATCTCCTACAAATAACACATACATGTACATGTAGCTTCATAAGCAGAAAACGAGATATTATTGTGAGCGCGACAGACTCACACACACACACACACACACACACACACACACACACACACACACACACACACACACACACACACACACACACACACACACACACGCGCGCACGCACACACGCGCACACACAAACACCCCCACCCCCACAGACTAGGGTCTGGCGGATTCTGCCGGCAGAAAATTGGCAGAATTCGGTACTTTTTCTGGTAAGTTTCATGCATGTTTGGTATGTGGATAAAGAAATGGAACAGAATTCGAGGAATTGCCCGCCATAAGGTTTGTATGGTTCTGCCAATTTCACTGCTTTTCGAGCAGAATCTGCCTCCCTTTCGAGCAGAATCCACCGGTCCCTACCACAGACACACACCACGAGACCATAAATCTGAAACGGCATGCATTTTGACACACACACGCACACATGCACACACACACACACACACAGTCACACACACAACACACACACACACACACCACGAGACCATACATCTGAAACGGCATGCGTTTCGACAGGCTTTAGAAGGCCACGAGTTAGGTGATCCACATCAAGGCAATACGCACCACCAGCCCAGGTACATGTACCGATATCTCATACTAGACAGCAACTGAACGCGGCACACATACTACACACAAGAGCGCGTACAGCGGCAACTTTCTCCTTATGCTTACGGTTGTCGAATACAGCATTGACGACACACCGAGACACACAGAGGAACACAAACTAGGGTCTACAATGTACACACATACATGTGCATGCACAATGTACATGTATGCACAGCTATGCGTTTGCGTATTTTCATGCTCCCTTCAAAGGTTTATGTACATGTATACGGCATGTATGATTTATGTTGCTTGAGTACGCCCACTTTGAAGGTCGAAGTTGGATTATACAGGGCGTGAACAGGTGAGATTTTTATGTCTAGCTGTTAATTACCCTTACCTTAGCCCACCAAGGAAATCGGAATAATCAAACTCGATGGTGCTCCAACTTCATTTCGACGTAGAAAATTCGCTGTTTGAACATCTCAATTTCAAAGGGTAACCACTGATTTCGATGTGAAAAACGTTTCCTGATCGCCATAAAAAAATTCCTGCCGACACACACCATAACAAGCTCCAAGTTCACAAACAGTGTCCACAAACGGTTGCTCGTCATGAAGGTGGTTCGACACTTTCGACCAAATTCGTTCACTTCCGTATTCAGTTGACAATTATTTTTGCCGTCATCAAGACTTATTTGGGCCCAAAAGCGCAAAAATCAGTGTAAGTCTCGATTAGTGGCAGAGATATGTTTTTTGCACGCTTGAGGATGGACTGATAGCTGGAGTTGCACACTCTTGGGGGTTATGTACTCTTGGTACAACTAGTTCAAGGAGACACGTGTGATGCGTTGACACCGGCCCTGTGCAAAAGTTCTGTCGGGACAGCGAGGTATAGTAGAACCTGGCAAGGCGACCACTCGGACAAGGCGACCACCTGTCCCAGAAGACAACTGCAACCAGGAGCCAAGGACGCTATTTCCAGTCACATGACCCTGGGTAAGGAGACCACCTGGTAACAGAGACCGTGTTTCTAAAGTCCCTTGAGCGGTCGTCTTAGACAGGGTTTTACTGTATGTGGGAGCTGCACACTCTTGGGGTTAGTCACTTACTCTTACGTGGGAAGGCCTCTTTTACGGGCAAAGCGAAGCACAATCATCACCATGTATCAGTTCAGTGAATAGTTAAACCCAACACGAATGAAAAATGAGAAACAGGATAAAATAAAATAAATTGTAAAAGAAAGAAAAAACTATCTCTTACTCTGGTTACTTACCTCAGTTACTGATTTCTCTCTTGCCAGCAGCCACTTTACTCAGTGACCACCCGTTATGAGCCCTCTGGTTTCATTTCACGTTGAGTAGCGATGTCATAGAGCACTGTGTCAAATTGCTACCACCCCGCGTCTTTCTATCCTTTTCTTTTTTTCCTCCTTTTTTCTCCCCGGCTTCTTCATCTTCATATTAAAGCCGTTGACGGAGACTCCCTCGATTTAGGTGGAGAATCCATAAATAGAAAAATACAGAATGCAATGTTGTGTTTTCGGCCAACAGGACACTCCACAGTCTTTCGGCGTTCTCTCTGACACCAGGGATGTTCCTTCAGATGCCCAAGCTCAATTATCTGTAAGTCCCGTGATTCTTGTCGTAGTGTCCTGCTTTTAAATTAAAATTCCCGTCTCGTGTAGAAGCCGGTTTTGAAAAAGAGCCCGAATCTCAAGATCTACTGACGGCACTTAAGCCTGGTTTTGTGTTGACATACATAGATACCGTACTCACTCGATTAGAAGCCTCCGGCTTCAATTTTTTCAATGCCAATTTTGAGGAGGCTCCTATTCAAGAGGGGTTTCTATTTGAGAGGGACTTTTATTTTTTAATTCCCTACTAGCATTCCCATCGAATCTCTAAAACTCTCGTATTCGCAGCAACCCACACAGCCCTTCATATCAATATCCCGCTCTCTGGTATAAGTTTCCTGCATCTATACGATCACTGGAGAAACCAGGTCAATTCCGGACCGCTCTCTTATCCCACCTGAAAATTCACTGACTAAGGGGCCTTCCGTAAATACCGATACAGTCAGACCTCGCTTAACCGCACACATCCGTTTTCCAAAAAAATATCCGGATAGGCGGGGGAACCGGATAACCGAACACCGTTTATGTTGGATGCATCACGATGCTGTAAATATGTAACCAGCTTTTTTCTTCCGGATGGCGAAGGATCCGGATAAACGAGGACCGGATAAGCGAGGTCTGACTGTATTTATTTAGAAATGAAAACTACAGTCCATTCATCGGAAACTGGCCCGCTGGTTTTTGAAAGTCAGATTTGGGCCGAATTGAGGATCAAAAACCCACTTTAAATCTCAAAAATCTGGGTTTTGGATCTGCTTCTCCATACATTTTGCCATGGCATACCTGTCCTAATTTTATTAAACCTGGCTGAATTTCTATTTCCCTGTTCTTGGACTTTTCTGGCCTCGAATGTGGCAAGGAGTAATTGCATGGGTCACACAATGCAGGATGTACTCTTGTTTTCACGATATCTACAACTAGGTGAGAGAGACACCAAAAAGTTAGGGTGCCAGTTTCCAATGAATGGACTGTAGTCGTTTCTCTTCAACCCCCTCCTCCCTCCCTGAGAAATGAACACATACAAATGGTACATAGTATCGATATTTTTGGTCTTTTTTCTGGACATGCTCACACATGCAAAATATACATCGATATTTTTCGAGAAACGAACAGGCGCTCAACCCCCTTCCCCCTAAACGACTAGTTTTCGTTTCTTAATAAATGTCTATATTTACGGATGGCCCCTAACGTTGCTCACTGATCAAAATAGTTATGCAATCTTTCCTCTGCTGTCTTAAATCCTACTCTATTTTTCTTTTTTCTTTTAATCTTTTCCTTTTTCCTTATATTTGTGTGCCTTTGGTCGATCTCATGTAATAAAGCAACACTGCCTGTTTGCTATTCGACATTAAATAAACCAATCCAATCCAAATCCAACCGGCCCTGAGTTAGTTTGCACACACTACGTCGACCAGGACATGTGCCAATATGAACACGCACGAGATGTTTTTTGCGCACTTGACCATCATACATGACACTACCTGGTCACCCCACGCTTTGCGAATAGTAGTCTGGACTTCATTTACGCACTATGTCAGTTTGTGTGGAGATCGTTCATTCCTGTGATACTGCGTAAAGTCGGATTTAAACGAAAATAGAAAAGTGAATCAAGGTATAAGAACGATGGGTCACAGTTGCTGACAAAAAAACAGAGCAGCCAAACCAAGTATGTCCCATCCGCACACCAATCCAAGTTACTTTGTATTGTCCAGTCATTGAATCGGTTACTGGCGACTTGCTGAGCTCTTCGTACGAGTCGACCGATTCATCCTGTCTAATGACGACCCTGGTGCTGTACATGCTGCTGCGTTTGTATCACTCCGTTGTACATGCTGCTGCGTTTGTGTCACTCCGTTGTACATGCTGCTGCGTTTGTGTCAGTCCGTTGTACATGCTGCTGCGTTTGTGTCAGTCCGTTGTACATGCTGCTGCGTTTGTGTCAGTCCGTTGTACATGCTGCTGCGTTTGTGTCAGTCCGTTGTACATGCTGCTGCGTTTGTGTCAGTCCGTTGTACATGCTGCTGCGTTTGTGTCACTCTGTTGTACATGCTGATGCGTTTGTGTCACTCCGTTGTACATGCTGATGCGTTTGTGTCACTCCACTGTGCATGCTGCTGCGTTTGTGTCACTCCGTTGTACATGCTGCTGCGTTTGTGTCACTCCGTTGTGCATGCCGCTGCGTTTGTGTCACTCCGTTGTACATGCTACTGCACTGTCGCACAGGCTGCTGCACCGTCGTAAATGCTGCTCTTTTGCTCCACATGCGTTTTCATCACCCCTTTGTACATGCCCCTGCACCATCTTCTACCCCCCCCCCCTCTCCCCTCCCCCCCCCCCCCCCCCCGCGTCTACGCACTTTGCATAACCCAGACGACAATAACATAGGGCAACAGAGCCAGGAGAAGCGAGGGTCTGTCCTGAAATTCGAGCTCGACCACCGTAGTTTAGTCTCGCCGCGCCTCGCCTCCTCGGCATCTGATCCTCGGCGAGTATTTTAAGCAGTGCGTGCAGCTCTCGGTCTCAACAATTTTTGCCGTTCTCTATGTTTTTTTCTGACTACCTGTTTGCCTGATCCAGGAAGCTGAGGAGAATACCCCTCACACACCTTCCTGCAGATTTGGGATCGCTCAATGAACTCCGCATACTGTAAGTGTGGATTCCTAGGGAAGTAGGAGTGCTTTGTAACTTTTCGTGTCATCGATATTTCGAGTCTGGTGTTTCTACTCCGTCGCATGTATCCCGTACCCAATTTCTTTTTCACAGCTACGTGCGTAGCACTGATCATCGCGTACAGATCACCGGCACCAAGAGTAGATAAACAAGAGTGTGCAACTCGCGGATGAGTTGGCCCACGGCGGAATTTTTTGTTGACGTAATCTTTTCGACGACGCACGCGCTGCGAGCCTTTTGGAGAGGTTTCCCTCGTGCACTTGGCCGGGCTTTACACTACAAGGTCGGTGCCCAGCATGTGCTCTCACACTACTCTGCGGCAAAGTCCGCGTTTCTCTGGAAAAAGGTGACGTCAACAAAAAATTCCGCCGTGGGCGGGGGTATCTGCAGATTGTGCAGGAGAGATCCGGAGTTCCACACTCTTGTTTATCTACTCTTGCCGGCACCCTGCAGATGTGTACTCTTCTACCATACTTTTTTTTATTTTTAAATGCGAGAATACATTTGTAGAACGCGACCGAGTGACAAGGCAAGCTGGTTCAGTCTCTCCGACTCAAAACACGAGTAGTAGTCGCAGGGAAAATAGTATTGCGCGAAAAGACAAACGTAGGCAGCACAGAACTTATAGTATATTGAAAAACTCAAGTGAAGGTAAGACTACTGAAACAACGGAAGTAAAGACTCTGGAACAACTGAGCTGGAAAACTGACAGACGGATCTATATACAGTACGAGATTGCCAGTTACAGATCTGAGGGCTAGCTAGCGATCTCTAAATGAACGCAAGGGACCTAATGGTGCCAGCAATGGATAGTGCAATACATAGTGTAGAAGAAAGTCCGTCTACTACAGCATACCTGATAAGATGCGCTGTAGTGCTCTTTTCCTATGATCCTGGTCAAGTTGTTAAATGTCCCGTGTGGGCTGCACAATGTGCATGCAAGCGGACTGTCCAGAATGCATTGCACTCGACATTCGCCCATTCACTGCTGATCCGCGCACAATTACGTGGTTCTAGATGACGCCGAGGCTCTGAGGCTCCGAGCCCGTACTATTACCGGTAGACTCCCTCTAATTCGAATACTGTATAATTCGAACACTCCGTGTTATTCGAACTTTTTCGTCGTACCGATCTTCTGCAAGTCACTTCAAGTCAAATTCGAATGCATAATTCGAAGTACGAAAAGTGCGCCCGCTGGATAATTCGAACTCTGCCTTCGCACAGAAGAGCAGTTTACAGTACAGTGACTATGTCCTTCGAGCGCTTATTTCGAAGTGAGATGGTGTTGCTCTACTCGTAATTCGAAGTTCATTTTTGTCTGCTTCTCTAGCACAGAGCTGCTCACTACGTAGATCCTGCTGTCACAGGACTATCAGGCAGCAGTCGTCATGTCCAGGGACGTGACACGTGCAATTCCCAAAGTAAATCCACCGCCTGTCTTGAAGTTTTTTTTGCTCTACGGAGCCAAACTTCTCCAACGTAGTAACTTTTCAATGATATCTAGCATGGCATGACCTTAGAAACCGCTCTGCAAAAGTGCTTCTGCTTGAGAATTTTCTAAAGGAAGTTGAGATTGAAGTCTTTGTCCGCCATAGCAATTGTCCAAAATGACCATATCCAGGGCATTACTTGAAGTACATATGTGCAACCTTAACCCCAAACTCAAAATGGCTGTTTCTGTTTGTGTTGGCCCTGTTGCCGCCATTGCTGCTGCTGCTGCTGCTGTTGCTGCTGCTGCTGCTGATCATGCTGCTGTTGCTTCTGTTGCTTCTGTTGCTGCTGTTGCTGCTGTTGCTGCTGTTGCTGCTGTTGCTGCTGTTGCTGCTGTTGTTGCTGTGTTTATGCTGGACCTGTTAATGCTGCTTTTCTTGCTACGGCTGATGCTGCGGCTGGTGTGCCTGCTGCTTTTGGCTGTTGCTGCTGTAATTTCCGGCAACCAGTCTAATAACGGACTGCTCTCTTCAGCACCTACCTGCGGGAATTTTCGACAACATGACGGAACTCGTCCAGTTGTAAGTCTGCGGAGAGATATTGTGCACTTGGAATTACAGTAAAACTTGGCAATGCGGCCACCTGTCCTAGAAGACCACTGAAACCAGCCCCAAGGGATGTTAGTTCCAGTCAAATGACCCTGGATAAGGAGACCACCTGGTGACAGAGGCCACGTTTTGAAGGTCCCTTGAGCAGTCGTCTTAGACAGGTTTTACTGTAGCTACTGGCAGTCCCCTCTCCAGCTGGTACAGTCAGCCTTACAGGCAACGACACTCGCTCTTGCATGAAAAGGGTGTCGTAGTCCGTGAGGTGGGAACGCATGCAGTCAAATGGTAACTAGGCCCGATGGTTGTGCTGCAATTTGAGAGTTGTTGCTATCCCCGGAACTGCTATTCACGGGATTCACTGTAGTCTGTTTGGGTTAAGCAGCTCATGTACGTGCGTTTTTCAGGGATGTCAGAAGGCATTCCAAATTGGTGCGGCGATTAGGATGTGGGGGGGGGGGGGGGGGGGGGGGGAGGGGGGAGACCCCGGAAAATTATTTTTGGCAGAATGGCAAATGGCCCTGATTTTAAATTATTGGCGCGTCCCTGGCCGCACCTGTCTTACCGGTGCCGACGCCCCTGTTTTTGTATCTTGTTTTCTGCAGCACCTCAGCGGAAACAGTTTCACTAGTCTGCCACAGATGATATTTCAGCACCAGAATAAGCTTCTGGACAGGTTGTAAGAGTAGTTGTCAGTACCAGTTTCCAGTGCTATTCGCCCCATGTACCAGGCAGGCACAGTGGGTTGGTCAAAGACCATGATTAAGATACGAGAGGTACCTGGTTCAAGTCCTGCCTGGGAGCGGTTTTTCCAGCCGTGCTGCTACCCACAGTCAACTGGGAACTTGTGGCCAGGCACAAGGGGTACATGGATGCAGCTAATGGGGTCGTTCTCGGCACTTGTGCCAGTGGTTGTGAGACTTATCCACTCACCCCCACCGTTAGGCGCTGCATCTGCCGCTAGGGTTTATCGGGTGTTAGTGGCCGTCCGTGAGTTCCTTCGGGAACGGGACACGATAATTTACTTTACTTACCAGCAATGGGCCATGCACTAGATATTTTGCAGCTGTAGGGCCACAGTGACATGAGTGATCCTGTCCACCCACTTGCACTAGATAGTGCGCAGCCGTAGGACCACAGTGACATTAAGGATCCCGTTCACCGCTTGCATTAGCACCACAAAATATTTCTCCAGCGTCCACACGAAGAGTGTGCGCACAGGTTCCGGAGTTATTGCAAAACTTTGGACAATCTTTCTGTGTATGCTTTTGACTCATTTACTCTCGAAGAGCCTAGGTATTATTGCCTGGTCCTTGCACAACTTCAAAAGATGTCTCGTTGCTGCGGAAACCATGCGTTGTAACCACCTTTTCTTCACCTACTCCCAGCCCCGTGTCATCTCCACCATAAATACAATGGGATGACGATAACTACATTTGAGAAGACTGTATTTATTAGAAGACGACTACGGAAAAACAACTAGATATGAGGAACTTAAGACGAAGACTGCTTTTTACACCACAGGCAAACATGTGCATGCACCGAGAC
>NW_027044966.1:0-15900 GCF_964019385.1 Sycon ciliatum | reverse complement strand
GCTTGTTCCTTTCCGTATACTCTTCACTGGAGCTTCCCCAAGTACGTTGATATCAGTCTAACATTCTATAGCGAAGAAGCAGTACTTGAAAATAGTTAGTAGAACTAGCTCGGGTTGAGCCCGCCCTGGTACATCGATTCCACGATGTGTCGACCTACTCTTTTAATCTCGTTTTAGGAAGCACATGGTGTGTGCATGTGCATGCGTTTGTGTCGTGGGTATGTCGTGGAGCTCTGTGTTATTTTGCCTTGATCGGCTGTGGTGTTTCTGTTTGTCTAGACCATATTTTATCTGTTACCTTGTTTATAGCACTTAGCAGCACATCACCGGCCGTTGGTCGCCTATATGTGAGCATTCTCTTTCTTGCCTTGTTGTTTGTTTGTCTTTCACATTGATTTTAACCTGCTTGTTTTGAGTGCCGACTTGATGGGTTGGGTTTTATGGCATCTTTTCTTTAGTGGAAAAACCTGCGGTCACCATGCACACGCTGCTGGCAGTTTGTGACAGGTGTCCCTATTCCTCATACTTTTCCATTTCTTGATTTGGTATGAGCTCTAATGTTACTGTAATCAGTTACCATGATTACATCACCGTGTTGTCGACTTGTCTGCGGCCATAATTGTAACTATATTAATGCCAACTGATATTCGCTAGTTTCTCTCGAGCAGGGTCATGCAAGTCTTGCTGGTGCCAGGGAGGGATGAGTCCATGCATGCCGAATCCGCGTGTATGAGATTATGATTGTACTCTTGTCTTGATGCCAATCAGAACTCCAGATTTTGCAGTGATCAACAAGTAGGCCCTACCAGAAGCGAATATCGAATGAAAGATTCTGACTGAGATCCTGTATCAAATATAATGCATGCTTGGCCTACAAAAATTGTCACTTCCGTGTAACATTGTGCTTTCGCCGGTTTTTGCCTTTTTACCCGGGAAATGCAACCCCCCCCCCCCCCAAAAATGGTTACATTGGTGGACATGTTCGGTTGACAGTTAGCAAGAGTACATATTGATGATAACCCCCCTAGTCGTAACTCTCTTGGCTCTCCATCCGAGTCCATTCCTGCACACCGGCACTGTCACCAGGGAGTCGTCAAAAAGTATTTGACGACTCCCTGCTGCACACCTGTACGAGTCGTACTGACTACTAGTACTACTGTGTGCCTTTTTGTTTTTCGTAGGATTTGGTACGGCTGGGCTGACGTCAGACATCCGAAAGCAGGAGTAGTATTTTTTTACTACTCCCTGGCCGAAAGTACAAAAGATCCTGGTATTGTTGATGTTGAACAAGTACAATCTTCAAAAAAATTCAAAAAGAAGTTACGAACATTGGTTGTGGATGGGAATGTTTCTGAAGTCTTTGTGAAATGGCAGACGATATCGAGGTCGCCCTTAAGAAGTTGATATCCGGTGTGGATGGACTGGAAGGTATTGTTATCAGTGACCGGGATGGAGTTCCTGTCGCGAAGGTGCTGAACGGCGACGTTCCAGAGGCTGCGTCTCGACCTGGATTTCTGGCTACTTTCTCAATGGCGACGGAACAGGCCAGTAAGTTGGGATTGGGGGCCAACAAGAGTTTAATTTGCTTTTACGACAACTGCCAAGTCGTACACTTAAACTTTACGCCTCTGGTTGCCACCCTATTGGCACGCGTGGATGCAAACACAGGAGTGTTGCTAGGTATGAGTGCACAGCTCAACGAATCTGTTCAACAGCTTAGCGACTATATTTGAATTTATCTTGGACTATAAATCTTCACACGCACACGAACACTCGCACACATACATGCACGTGCACACACACACAAACACACACACACACAATACCATGCTGCGGATTTCCTGAATACTTTCTCTTGTTATAAAAGGCCATTCTTTGGTTCATGTAATTGTGCACATAATTTTTAACACATGACTTGCTGCTGATCTCTGTTTTTTGAGATGTCTCCTCTGTTTGTTATTGTATTGTTATCGCCACGATTGATGCCTGGTATGTACCGCTACATAAAGATCAATCGATGTTATTTTTTACTTGAAGAATCAGAGTAGATCTTTCTTTGAACGAATGTCGTTTCTCTTTCCATTAGTCCCTTTGCCAGTAGTGTCATGTAGTGCAATGTATATACTAGCAGTTAGGCCAGTGGTGAAGTTGATGCAGCAGTTTTACATGCAGCCAAGCATACATTTAGCTTGCTGCATGGTTATACCGTTTGTGCGTATCCCGCCTCTTACGGCATGCTGGAGCCTGTGTGCATTGTATCAGCCTTGCCCAAGGACAGTGGAGACGTGCTTCCAAGAACATAGTCTGTATGTCCTCCACTCCTGCTTTGTTCAGTCATGCGGCTGTGTTCCGAAAACCCCGGAGCATTTGCATGTTAGTGCTACATGGATGTAGATCTGAGGGAACCTTCACGACTGTCTTCTCAAGTTCTCATTAGGGTACCCTGCTCATGCTGTTGGAGACCTCTCTCGGATAGCGATCCGGTCTCAAGTGAATAAATTAAGCCCTTCTCTTGAATCGTGCCCCTGGGCTTGTGTCTATGCAAGTATGGTGTTGTTTTCCTAGTGTTCTTGTTCATGTCATTGCACTGGTGGTTTCTGTGGAGTAGTGCTTCTATTCTAGTCCAGCTGAGATGCTGCTGCAGTATGCGAAGGTGCATGATGTGGCACATATAAAGCATTTATTCATGGCGCAACTGCCTAAAGCCAGCAACAGGTAAGTACCGTGGCAATGTGCGAAGATTACAGCATGTCCATTGCCTTGTAAAATGCTGTCAATTTGTTTCGCCCGTACAAGAGACCTCGATTATCGAAAAAGAAAAGAAAAACTACAGCCAGCGCACGCACGTGGACCGAAAGTTCGTAGTACGCGCTGATTTTGTTCAGATCACGCTTGAAAATAGTTCGTCTTCACGAAAGTTCGCTGTACAGGATTTCGTCGTGTACGAATAATTTCGACTTGATTTGATGCCTGGCCAACCATAGGATAGGCCCAAGTTTGCCCTACTGTAGTTCGTACTAATGGAAAGTTCGCCTTATCAGTGTTCGTCCTGAAGAGGGTTTTCTAAATGCTGGAAAATGCTGGAAGACATAGTCGTACCAACACTGAAAAAATAGTGCCTTCTCGTGCTCCGTTTGTAATGGACTTCCGAACAAAAGTACGAAGGTTTTTTTACAGGCTGGGCATTGTTGGTCTCCATTTTCTTTGCAGTTTTGCTTGTGTTTTCCCGTTCCTGGGGACAATCGGGATTTCACAGATGCAATTGTCCATGGTTTTGACGAATTTAAAGACATCCATTGTTTATTATATGGTTGCATGAAAATACCGAAAGTGTGTGCGTCCACATTTGCAATATGCATGGATAGAACTTTTGACACTCCGGAGTCTGTCTATAGCCTATAGGGGTTGTCGCAATAGCTTTTTGTCATCCCTAAACCGAACATCATTCGTTCTATTCGTACTCGGCCCCTCCCCTGGGCAATGCGAATCGCATGCATGTACTGTACAGTGTCGTTCGACTTGCAATTTTGGCTCCCCCCCCCCCCCCCAAAATGAACGATGTTTATTTCAGGGACAACAAACCAAAAAACTTGAGGACCCCTTGTACATGTAATTGTATGGTATTATAATTATAAACCTTGTTTTGTTGAAACATGTTGGTTGACAGCATGTAACAAGATGGAGGACCAGCGTGTTCAGAAATAGTGGCCTTTCTACAACCATCCACGGTTGGTAGAGCCTCGGTCTTATGACCATCTGAACCGTATGGGTGTTTCCGGTTCTTGTCCTCATAAACTTAGAAGCTTTTGTTCTTCTTTCTTCTCTTTTTTCTTTCTTTTTCCAACTTCTGCCCATGGCGTCCCTCTCTCAGCTCGGAGCATTCGGATACCGGTATTTTTTTAGACAATACATCAGAACGTACCATGCACATACCCCCCTGGGGGTTAGTTACCGTACATTCTCTATTATAAGCACAGGTCTCCGTTACTAGCACACTGTGAGCACCTTTCGAAACATTATAAAAACAGTCTCTATTATTAGCACGGTCTTGGTGGAAATCAATGCTGCATGCATGATAGCCAGCATAATTTTAGTCTTGCTCTGTATGGATGTATTGGTTGAAAAAATATAAGCACGGCGCTTATAATAGAGAATACACGGTATGTACTCTTGATCATACTTGTTCATGTCTACCCAGAGTGCCAGACCCCCTCAGAGCGAACAACATACACACGTTTATGCAGCAGGGATCGATATTTTTTTAATGTCTCCCGTGAATTCTACGGATTCCAGAATCCAGAAAATGCCGCAGAGTGTTGCAGAAAAGAGAGAAAAACTGCTTTTTCTGGAAACTGTTGATGTATTATTCACAGCCAAACCAACCCGCAGCCGGGCCGCTTGTGACTTTCAAAAACAACGTGCAGTACATTTTCAAAAAAAGTGGAGCTTTCAATTTTTTTTGACCAGTATTTCGGTCCAGAATTTGTAGGGACAACAAACAACGGTGGGGTTGGGGAAATTCAATCTACTTTTACACTCATTTCCCTTGCAGAATTTACTTTTTTCAGCCGCAGAATTCTGCACGAAATTTCTGATATTCTGCAATTTCCTCATGAAACGTGACCAACAACAAATCCAAATTCACCGTACACCTAGGTTTTCATTGCTACGGTCGCAAAACCTTGCCATGCCTAGCTATCTCCACGAGGCCGACTTTCACTTCGTGTAGGTCATCTCTACTCCACATGCATTTCCAGAGTTCCACGCTTTGTACAATACGTGGAGCTACACACGAGCAACAGCAGCTAACATATTCATGGCATAGGACAACAGTTGGCAAGGCTGTACTGGCAGTGCAGCTTTCCGCCAACACTCCACTACAAACACACACAACATGCTTCGCACTGCATGAACCGTTCACACAAAAGCAAGGAGTCACTGAGGCGCATGGATTTTTAGATATCAAGATGATCATAGTGTAGATAAGATATCAAGACGATCGAGATGTCAGATGGTAATATCCATGCTGCCCATGTATGTTGAGAAGAGCATTTACCTCAGCTGCAGAACAGAGAACAGAATACAAAGGACAGGAATACGATGAAGCTCCGAATGTCAACAATGGATGATGCATCTCTACTTGCCGTCTACTACAGCAGCACTGCAGGGCGCCACAGAACGAACAGGCTAGGATTTCACTAAGCACAGCATTAGGGCAAGTTTAGACTACCGGTAAAAAGTGAGGGAACGGGGAAGTTCCAAGATGATTTGGTCAAGTGACATTACTGACACTTTGCCGGCGGAAAAGTTTTACTGCCACGGCTGTTGCGGCGGAAATAGCATTCCGGCAGTAAGAAAGGTGCTTGGGCTGGGAGTAATGGAAAGTCCCTCCTCAGTGCTGTGGTGAGAGCTGCACAAGTAATGTTAGTATATCGGTGGTGCGAATGTCATTCACAGGTTGACGAGGTTCTCGGTAGTCTGAGCGTGCCCTAACAATAGATAATAATGGCAAATCCTCAGGTAACGCGTTACATAACCACATGGTAGGGTGGCTACTAGGCGCATGTGCGCACTGACCATCAATATTTTCCAGTACCATGAGTGTAGTAAAAAATGTGCTACGTATGACTGCGTTGAACTCCGAGCTTAACACTCTCAGACTGACTTTCCTACATGCAGAGGAATGCCACCACACTTAAGAATGAATTTGGCAGATACAGCAGCATGGGAGGTGAAGATTAGACCCATAGAATGTGGCCAAAAACAAAAATCGCCATTTGAAGCATCCATGTTCCAGTCATATAAAGCTACAAATGCCTTCAATTTCCCATACATGGCCTCATTCAATCCTATGACGTCTAACTGAATGCAAAGCATAACTGAAAGCATTGAGACCCTGGCCCTTGTAAGCATATCATAGTGTATTGCCTACAGGATATATCTTCAAGATCAAGCCAAGCGAGCAGACATTGGCATAGATATGCGCAGCGCAACAGAACTGGCAAGTATCGTTAACCTCTGGTGACAAATAGAAGTAGGATGTGCTGTATCGCTAGTGTACCAGCGCCACAGCTTTGGCCAGCGCACTATTACCAGATTTTTTGGTCGCAAATGTAGACGGATCTCTTACACGCTAGCCGTGATAGCAAGAGCACATGAAAATCAGGGTTTTTGCACGGCCAAATTCGTTGACACAGCTTAGTGATTAGACGGGATGTAGTGAGCAAAAGTGAGCTGACATTGAGCAGCAAAAGGAAACCAGCTTGAATCTCACTTCCTTTCATTGCATTACTAGACTGTATGTAAACAAGGAATTTCGCAGTGTCATCCAAACATTAAAGCTCCGGCCTGGTCTTCATGCGCAAGTACTATACTCATACCCCAATTATCCAAAGTTACTGCAACGAGGGACCTTTGGGACGAAGTTTAGTGGAAATAGTGGTGTCATACACCATTTCGCTGGCCTTTCCCAACAAAATGTACACACCTAAAAGTTTGCCCGGTGCCAGCTCCCTGACCGCCCGGATATTATTGTGAAGGTGTAGAACTCTTGGTTATAGCCATGGTAATGTATAGGTGTAACTAGTACGAGCACTGTACAAGAATACATTCACTCATTTTGTGCAAAATTTGCATAAGAGCAAACACGTACTAGTAATGGTAATTAATTCATCAAAGCAATAAAAAGAACTAACTCTGCCGTCATCATCATGCATCAACGAAGTCAAATGTTTTCCATAATGATGAGGGCAGAGTTAGTTCTTTTTATTGCTTTATTAAAATTGTTGTCTCCGCGGCGTTTATTCACAATTATAATTCATTCGAAAATTATAATTGAGCTCAAATTTCTTACGCGACTATACCTATAAAGCACCGGTTTATCGTCAATACAATAACTGATACAATAATAATACTTTAAAGAAGTAACTACATACAAACGAATAATCACTTTCCAAGTTTATATTGTGGGTGACTCACATTTCGTGACATTCAATTTTCAAACTTCTCAAACTAACGTGTTACTTCTCAACAATACTTAGATCAGCGATTCGCCAAATTTAACAGGACTATCCATAGTCGCAATTACTAACATAACATAGTAACAAATTCATACCTTCTGGAAACCGATGTCCTTAGACGTTTCTCTGAAGCACTGACGACAGAGATTCAGTCCATATTTTCTGATCAATCCATGACGGTTGGAGCAGCGACGGCTGAGCAAGAAAACAGAAGCCCCGACTGATTACGTCCGTCCTTCGAGTTTTACTTGTGGACATCTATAGCTTACCAGGATCGGCATCCAGGGCCGTACTTGCGTGGATGTGAGTACCAAACGGTTTGGTGAGGCATTTTTGCTTTCTTCTTGCTCACTCAAGACAACAAAGGGAAGAAACTCAGTGCGCATGCGCGCCAAATGATGCTGCTCTGCTTGGATGCGATCACGATCACGACGTCCCGCGATCGCCAGTGGTCTATGACGTCGACGCGACTCCCACGATCCAAAAAGAATACTGGCAAAAATATTCAATCTATTTTCGCCATCATTTTCAGTTTTATTGAATTGTCTTGAGATACTACATACATGTATAATAATTGTCATTGGTATCTTGTTATCGTTCTCTTGGAAATGTAGGCTGCAGTAGAATGAGCTCGTCGTTTGTTCGTGTCGTAGTTCGTGAACGAGTTGCCCTGTTGCCGAAGTGCCTTGACCGTGTGCAGCATCACGTTCTGGAATATTTGAATGCTCGCGTCCTAAAATATTCGGAATCTTTACATGGTGTGGTGGTGGCTTACAGCAGCGTTCGTATTCTACAGTCAACAACAGCGCTCGTAGCTGAGGACCCTCACATTCGATTCGATGTGGAAGCAACGGTAACAGTATTCCGACCGGTGGTCGGATCTGTGCTGAAAGGCCAGCTATCGAAGATTAGTATGGATGTAGCAGCGTGCCTGGTGTACAAGTGTTTCAACGCTAGTATTGTGCGACCAACTGATGCGGGAGAGAGCTGGCCAGGCAAGGATATTGGTGAGATGATCAGCTTCACTGTAACGGGTATCCAGCAAGCTCATGGAGTGATGTCAATCAAAGGTGAAATGAGATGACAGCCCAATGACAGTTTTTTAACCAATGTTTCCCCAGAACATAACGAGAGAGAAAAATTCTATCTGAAATCGGAATTTGCTGCTTTGTGATGGGAATATGCGGTGAATCCCGTTGCTGATTCATTTCCTGGATTTTCTAATCCTATCTGGATGAACGGACAACTCTTCCTTAACCCATGCATGGGGACTGAAGTGTGTGTTTCACCTCAGAATACGGTGTACAGTATTTCTTTCTTTTATCAGTCCCCATGGACAAAGTACGATTACGTGGCCGTGCAGAATCCATCCATTTTGAACGGTCGCAGATTACGGCATTTCTAGAAAAGCACCGTACTCTCCCCACCCTTTAGCTAACACCAGTGCTTGATTTGTTTTCATTTTGTACAATTGACAACAGGCGTGATGGCTCGCATATGTACCCCACGTGGTCCAAGTCCTGGGTTTGCTGGCCTACACTGCTTTATGCCACTGGATGCAATCACCTAGCATGTTCAGGGTACACTCATACCTCGTTTATCCGGGCAGTCCGTGACCTTGCACTGCCCGTAACTTTGAAATGTCCGTAACTCCGAATCATATACATCTTGATGGGGAAAAGGCCATCGATATGGCATATGACGTCAATATTTCTACGAAAAGTGACAAAAGAGTAGTAATATTTCCCCTGAAACTCGCCCAAATAGTGCCCGGTAGACCGAAGTGCCCGTAACTTCGGGGTCCGGATAACCGAGGTATGAGTGTAGATACGTACATGTAGTGCTTGCATCTTTGGCCAGTTTTGCTCGACCGAATGAAGCGGGCACGGTAGAAGTGGGTTTTGACTTTGGGTCCCGTGACCCAACTCTGCAGATGCTGAAAGGTATTTCTCACTTGGCAACAGTGTTGAGCGAGAGGATGAGGTCCTTGAGTGAGAAAACTATCCGTGCAGTCATGATTGCCAGTGACTCAGTATTATGCGGCCGCGGCGAGTGCCGTACATTCGCCGCCACTTGAATGATATCCTCCCGGCTAATTATTTGGTTCGAAGTCGCAAGAAAATGTTGAACGGTCTCTGCTGAGATGATAGCTACACCATAGGTCAGTGGTCAGAGCATCGCTGGCCTCAAGCGAAGGTCCCTGGTTTGAGTCTTGGTGGTGACAGTCAATTTTTCTTCAGACTTTTCCCTTTTCCATTCCCTCGACCAGTGAATAATGTGGTTTTCCGATAGTCACAGGGCTACTAGTATATGACGCATGGTTGTTATAGGTGTGTGTGCACTTGTTGGACAGTTGTGGAAGGTGAAATCCAGGGGTATATTAACAATACGTATCGAAGTTAATAACAGTCGAACCCCAGTTATCCGAACACCTCGATTATTGAAATGCCCAAAGAGGTGCATTAATTGTGTACGTCACACCAATGTGACACCATGCATTCTGTCTTTTTTGGCGTGTAGTCTTGTGGATTTCGATTACCTTTTGAGTGCCTGAGTTACTGCATGACTTGGTATGTAGGTACTCTAATGTAAGTTGTGCTCCACTTGCTTGCAACAAGAGAGTACACTTTGAATTATAGACGGTATCGGGCGTCACCTTGTGGTTTTAAGGTCGATTTGGATTATCGGAACACGCCTTCAAAGCAGCTCGCCCAAAAGTGTTTGGATAAGCGGGGTAGAAGTGTACCAGTGTCCAGCGTGATGGTGATGCTCATTCGCTATGTATAAATATGCGGTGCTCATGATGGCTCTGGAGGCTCAAAGCATAATATAATGTTGTATATGTATATGAACGTTCCTAGGTTTAAGGTAGCACACTATGTCCTTCCTTTTAGGATTTTTGAGCAGCATGTGGCTTTTTCGTGTCCGTGCTGTTTGTTGCCTTTTGTGTGTTGTGTATTGTAGCTAACTGTCCTCTGAGGTTCTGTGTGCCTTCGCTTGTAACGTTGTATGGAAACGGGCCATGCACGAGTCTGTGCATGTCCCGGTGTTGCTACTGGCACTAATAAGTGTGCACAGCTGCTAAGGTGCCATGTTGTGAGAAGTGAGTGAGCGCTGAATGCAGTCCTGCCGAGGTTGGCCGAACGCTCTTGATTGGAAAGCTGTTTTGGAAGTGTTTTCTGATCATCCGTGTCATTGTGGTGATCGTTTTGGAAGTGTTTTCTGATAATCCGTGTCGTTGTGGTGATCAGATCACGCTGACGTCCACGATAGCGACACACAATGCATTATCTCTATTTCAATGTGTACCGTGTAGTCCTACTCGAAGTATGTTTTGCTGGCGAGTGCAGTCATGTATGCCTTTGTACAGAGCCACGCAGTAAGCCAGGCACTCGAGGGGGAAAAAAGCCATCAAACTCAACACGTCTAGACGTATGTTGACAAGACATAACATGTACATTATGATGTAGAAAATTCAGGGACGTGTGCGTTCGGATAATAGAAGTATTCGTATACGTAGAACCTGAACCGGTGTACTGTCCTACTGTTGTATGAACTATTGATCAAGTTTCACAGCAGGTATTGCTCTAGTCAGTCTGGATCACTGGGCGAAGAGATTACTGTGCCTGACGGGCGATGAAGTGGCACATCGACTGTCAATCTATCACTGCTGTTGCGGCCTTTGCAAGTCAGACACTGGAGAGATGCTGTCGAGTTGGTGTCGTGTGGTGATAACAGCTCTTGTTGTGGCGCAAATGTGGTAAATTGCCAAAAGTAGAAAGCTTATTAGTATTACGTGGGCAGTGACTAAGTGCTGTAAGGTGCTTGTTCAGTAATATGGCATGGCGCTGTCGTGACATGTATCGGGTCGTCAATGTTCAATGATACTACGGTAGTACACACACGTGGCCTGGCATGAGTAAATCATGGATGTGGCAAATGGGATTTAGGCCTTTGGCCTGTGGTTGGTGGATCTGATCTATCCTCCCCCACCGTTTAGGAGCCGCATCTGACGCCTGATCATGGGGTGGTGGCGTCCCACGGAAGCGGAAAGGTGGTTCTTGACCAGGGAGTTGTACGACTCCTTGTTCTTGACCTGCCCGGTACGCGAACCCGTCAAATTTATTTATTTTATTTTACATACACTGGCGTGTATAGGTTGTGCTAGGTGAAGTCCGACCCGAGGTGCATATTTGACGCCTTGATCTTGTGCGGCCCTTGACTCCTGGTATACCCGGTAGTGGTGTGAATGTTGCAGGACATGCACATCTACACAAAGTCATGTATTAATGGCCCAGGGCACCTGTTTTGTACTTTAGGTCAGATTTCACCTAGTGTAGCTACACTACAGTCAGTAGGTGAAATCTGTTTCACAAGGTGATATTTACTTTGCAGTATAGGGTATAGGTTGGTGATATTTACCAGGTGTTGGTTTTGGCGCAGCATCCAGCCAATCACTCACCGGCTGGATTTGCATGACTCTCAGATCTGCCAGCTGAAATCTCCTCATTATCATGCTTGCCTGAGGCCAAGTAGGCTTCTTTTCTTGTGGGTAGCTAACATTTGACAAGTTGTGTCTATCGGTGGTCCACATTGGCTAGAGCAAGTGACGTAGAGTATTTGCTTAGGTTTTCGCAGGAGACCGTTGTGAAGCCATTTCAGATGTAGGACCGTACCAGGTATGTAGTGGTCTCCTTGTACAGCCCCAGTGTTTGCCAGGTGAACATATTCTATCGGCGGCAACCACGTCTTGCGTGACATCACTATGTGGAGGGACGGAGAGTTCTGCAGCTTTGTGCACCTCACATCGTGCGCAGGGCCAGCGCTGTGGAAGGCACTTCTCCGGATTGCTGAATGCGATGAGCACGTGGTAACCTACTGTCCTGGACGGTATTCCACAGATAGCTTGCCGAGGACCTTGCTGCTCCCCTCCCCCTCACTTTGCGTGAGGTGTACCGGGCAATCTCTCACCTACAGAGCGGCAAGTCTGCTGGATTCTCCGAGGTTCTGCCCGAGATGGTCAAAGCTGGCGGTGCACAAGTCGCTCAACAACAAACTTTGTGGAGCTAGTTGGCGATGTGTTGCGTGTTGGCAGGGCGCCACAGGAGTGGGTGGACGACTGGACGCTACCCTCGTTCCCATCCCGAGAAAGGTGACCCGACCTGCTGTGATCAGTGAAACAGCATCGCACTCCTGCAGTATAATTATGTCGCTGGCACGGTCCGCACGGTCCTAGCAAGTCTCATCCAGTCTCCGAGGATCTGCTGGCTAGCTGCTTCTTCCAGAGTTCCAGTGCGGTTTCAGACAAGGCACCATGGCACCTGTCTTGTTTCACATATTTCAGGACCAGGGGCATACCTGGTGTTGGATTTGAGTTTACCTGTCATTACAGTGAAGGCCGCTTCTATTGTAAGTCATGCTGAACAACGCACTTATCTACCACTGCTCCGGAGGGGCAATTAATATTTGCCTTCGACTCCCCTCTGTTGGCTACATCACGGGCTGGTGCGGAAGCCGCCCTTTGCGTAGAGCTAGCTATTCTGAAGGCAGCTGAATTTGGCCTTACCCTCCCCCCCCCCCCTCCCGGCCGATGTTGAAATTGAATGTGTAGCCGAATTCCTCTCTCTCTCTCTCTCTCTCTCTCTCTCTCTCTCTCTCTCTCTCTCTCTCTCTCTCTCTCTCTCTCTCTCTCTCTCTCTCTCTCTCTCTCTCTCTCTCTCTCTCTCTCTCTCTCTCTCTCTCTCTCTCTCTCTCTCTCTCTCTCTCTCTCTCTCTCTCTCTCTCTCTCTCTCTCTCTGTGTGTGTGTGACTTGTGGTCAGTATACGCATCATCTCTGGACCCCCGGCGCCAGTGTCTGTTGTGTGCAGTGTTTGCTCTCGGCACTTCTCATGCCACAGTGATCTCGTGAGGTGGGAGTGTACATCTGGGCGACAGGAAGTAATCCCACGGCAGAAAGGTGCCTGCCGGTGTGCTCATTGCGACTGTCGGTTCCGGAGTCGTTGAGGTTTAGCCATCCGAATCCACCGCTGTGCGGCCTCTGCTTCCGGGTCATTACCTGCTTCTCTATGTTCTTCCACCATCCGTGACTGCTGGAATGCCCCCCCCCCCCCTTTGGGATGAATTTTGAGTGTTCAAGGTGCGGCTTATAGTGTTCTTCGGAAAATACGATATAAAGTACATTGCCCCCCCCCCTTTTGGGATGAAATTTGAGTGTTCACGGTGGAAAGTACGGTATAAAGTACATTGGGTAGACGACTGGTCTACACATCTGAGAATTGTAATGTTGAAGTAGAGTGAACAACGAACATGAGCATTGATGTAAGAAGTGGTGTGTTTTTTATGCTAGCTTCCCTAATTCAACTACACAATTTTTTGTAAGTAGTACTCACAGCTCACTCCATAGTTGCAAGGCTTGCTCTAAAGCAGGGAGTCTTACGACTCCCTTGCTGGCCCTGCTCAAAAGCGTTATGAAGGATACTTAGGATACAGTACACAGTGACTGACTGTACTGGACTTGCTTGCACCTCATGAGGCCAACCCACATGCAGTATGTTTTAGATTGAGACCGATACAAAAAATCACAAATTCACAGGAGTGAACGAGCGCTAGACAAGAGCTTGAGGTGAAAGCCTGGACCAGCCTGGAAGTGGAAGGCTGGTCCGAGCACAAGACAACAATAATGTGAACAGGTTGACACAAACAGGACTCGTTGCAACAAAGAGCTCGGGCCCAGCAGAGCGGCTTTCTGCCACAGCAGCAGCACAAAATCGAGACGTAGCAAAACCAAAGGCGAAAGAGAGGAAAGAAATGATGGTCTCATAGATAAGTTCATCAGCTTGTTCAAGGATGAAGCAGACACAATGCTGGAGAGCTAAGGTTAAAAAGGTGAGAAATCGGGCTTCAAATGTCAATGACTTTTACCCATCAGAGTACAACATACTACGAAAAGAAATATTCGGTTACGCAGACTAGATAAGACCATAGGGCCGTGGAATATTATGAGCACGAAAAGTAACTCAAGATTCGAAAACGCTAGCAGCAGCAGATGACAAGACATCAACATGAAAAGGATATACCCCGAGATTGTTACGTTACTAATGATAATGTAATTGACGGACTGGTGCAGACTGGTCCAGGCACAGTCCGGCAGCGGATTGTTAACAAAGTAATAAAGGGGGGGGGGGGGGGCAAGTACCCCATGGTTTCACGACACACACCCAGTGGGTGCCGATGACTACAAAATACCAAGCACTTGCTTGTCTCTAGCATGACACAACTAGTGGTCTGCGGCAGTTTCTGTCAAAAGAGCGAAAATACGGTGGTCGCTTGCCCGACTCTCACGTTTCAGCCAGGGGGTGACGAGCAGCGAGGGCAGCAGATATTCTCTGATTGCGCCGGAAGTCCAGCATGGGCTCTAAGAAGTTGCTGAATGCCCTAGCATCTGCGGGCTCCCAGTGGTATTTCTCGGTAAGAACATCGCCCAGCGGCCTGCAGACGAATCATATGGAAAATAGTGGTCAAAGGCAATGAGTAGGTGAGTGCTGTATTACTGATCAACAATAACAACAACAAAATCGTGAGAAAGAATTTTTTTAACCAACAACAACAATCGTGAGAATAAAGATTTGAAACAACAACAACAGTGTTCACATGCTGCATTACAGTATAACAGCTAGTCTTGGCAGCGGTGAACTTTGAGTGGAAAAAACGCGCATGCCAGTCAGGGATAATGATTTTAATCATAATAAGAAATACATATGCACAGAGAGGGAGAGAGAGAGAGGGAGAAAAGAGAGAGGAGGGAGAGAGAGAGAGAGAGAGAGAGAGAGAGAGAGAGAGAGAGAAGAGAGAGAGAGAGAGAGAGAGAGAGAGAGAGAGACTCACCAATATCTTTTAAAAGTCATGAGAGTAAGTTACATTTATAAAGACAGGTAAGAGAGAGAGAGAGAGAGAGAGAGAGAGAGAGAGAGAGAGAGAGAGAGAGAGAGAGAGAGAGAGAGAGAGAGAGAGAGAGAGAGAGAGAGAGAGAGAGAGAGAGAGAGACTCACCAATATCTTTTAAAAGTCATGAGAGAGAGAGAGAGAGAGAGAGAGAGAGAGAGAGAGAGAGAGAGAGAGAGAGAGAGAGAGAGAGACTCACCAATATCTTTAAAAGTCATGAGAGAGAGAGAGAGAGAGAGAGAGAGAGAGAGAGACAGAGAGAGAGAGGGAGAGAGAGAGAGACTCACCAATATCTTTTAAAAGTCATGAGAGAGAGAGAGAGAGAGAGAGAGAGAGAGAGAGAGAGAGAGAGAGAGAGAGAGAGAGAGAGAGAGAGAGAGACTCACCAATATCTTAAGTCATCTGGTCGAATGTGCCGGAGCTCACCTGTAGGCATGCAATAGACCGTACAGTCACAGCAGATCAGCAGGTGCCATTTCACAGAATACGCAATGCACCACATCTCGACAAGACCACAATTTATTACAAGTATTAACCAAGCCTGTGCAAGCAAAAAATAAAATCTGTTTTACTGTTTCTTCTGAAATTCTGCGGCCACTTCACCACCACCGCCACCACCACCTCCGTTGTGCTCTGCGGCCGACCACGCATTCCCCACAGCAGCAACAAGAGGTTCCTTCGGAGTACTGTTTCGAAGGATACTGAACCATAGCTAATGGTGTGTGTGTGTGTGTGTGTGTGTGTGTGTGTGTGTGTGTGTGTGTGTGTGTGTGTATGTGTGTGTGTGTGTTGAATGCACAACTCGCCCTACCTATTGCATTTAAAAAGAATAAAAGACACATTACTTGAGGAAGAAACACTCCACAGGAAACATTAGCATCATCCTATCACTGCGGAACAGGGACAGGCCAGCCTACCTCGGCGGTCAAAAATCTCGTTT
>NW_027044965.1:0-12416 GCF_964019385.1 Sycon ciliatum | reverse complement strand
AAGACCCTACCCAGTATTCATGATTGTGTACGCTCAAATTCTGCTTGTGATAAGAGCCGTTAATCTTTGCAGGAACAGCAGAATCTCTCAAATCCCAAATTGCACCCTTTACATCAGGCCTTGCCGATGAAGGCTTAGGAAATCTAAACCTTTTGTTCAACGACTTCTCATACCCTACGAAAAAACACGTTTACGATTTTGTGGTACCCCATAGTCAGAAGCGTTTAAAACTTTTGTAGAAAGTCGATACCCGTTTCCTGATTCTCGGAGTTGTCTCTTAATCTTATATAAAGATGATGCATTTCTTTTGGACAAAAGCCCCTCGACATTTTCGGCAACGAAAAACTTAGGCTTTTTTTCATCGATTAATCTGATAAAATCAAGAAAGACCTTGCCTCGTTTATCTTTCAATCCCTTACCGGTACCAGCGTTGCTCCAACTCTGACAAGGCGGTCCTCCAATAACCCCTTCGCAATCAGGAATGTCAGAAAAATCCAAGTCGGAAATGGAACCTTTCTCAAATGTTGACGGATTCAGATTGCTTTCAAACGTTTCCCATACCGATGAAGCGTTGTCATTGGCCCAGACTAGATCAAACCCAGCATTTTTAAAGCCAAGGTCCATACCACCGCAGCCTGAAAAAACCGATAAGATTTTAAATTTTGAATTCAACCTTACGATGCTAATATTGAATCAACAATCTCCTTAGCGGGCAGCCTGTTGAAATACCTGTTATCACCTGTTCCAAGCTTATTTGTTATTCTTTCTCGGTCAAAAATTATGGATTCTTTTCTATGCCGACCATTCACCCAACTTCCATTCAAGTTTCGATAAGAGTAGGGAATAAAAATCATGTGGCTAGGTTCAGAGGTATTGCTGAAGGTCAAGTTCTCTCTCCAACTTGTAGCGTGGCACTCATATATCTTTTTTTTCCAATCCTTTCCACAGGCGCATTGACCAAAGAAAATTGGGACATTATTCGTAATTCGAGAGTCTAATGGGACGTAACCGAACACGTCTAACCCCCCGTCTCCTGAATCTTGATTGGCAAAATCCTCTTCATTACAAACAACTGGCAGGGCATCTAATTCTTTACCTAGAGTTTCAATCTTCTTGATAAGCTTACCTGAATATTTTGATCCTTTGTTGAGCATATTCTTACCAAACAAAAATACTTTGGATTTTTTAGGTAAAGATCGCTTCAATGCGTGATAACTGATATACTCAAAGCTGGTAGTCAAGCGTTGCATTTGCTCCTTGCTTGAACTGTGTAGGTTTGAAGCGAGAACCATTGAAAGATAGATTTTGCGCTTTATCGTTTTGCGCTTTAAGAGCAATTGATCATCTCTGAACTCAAACGGGTAATACGACCCAAAAATTTTTTCCCTTTTCTTGATGTATTCTACCCAGTCTCTGCCCGAAAGAGTCCAATCCAAATCGATCTCAGAAGCATCGAGATCATCTTCGTCTTCAGACCTGCCCTCGTTGATAAAGTCAGCCGAAACTTGCCTAACCTCATCAACCATATCGGCTTGCGACATTTCTCCGTCATAGCTTAAAATGCATGCCATTTCAATATAATCCACCCACAGATTTATATCACTTTCCTCCTTACCTTCCTTATTAGGTGGGACAGATCGCCATTTTACCTCTCCTGCCATAATCAACTAATTTTTTCGACAACCTTTGAATATAGCTCGGTTCCCTTGTCGCGAATCAACCTAGCACCAGCCAAGTCAGGAGTTAAATCCTCTTCCAAGTCTTCGACCCCGTCAATTAAGGCGGACAAATCGTCCGATACCGTTCTTAGTGTATCTTGAAAAGACGCATATGGATTAAGAGTGAGTTTTACACTCTGAGCAAGAGTTGCACCTGTCTTAAAATGAGCTAAAGCGGATTCGTTACCAAGTACTAAATCTAAGTCAGACAGATTCCTAGACTCTCCAAGTCGCGTGTTTCTCTGATTGTCTTTTTCAAACATCCATTTGGTCAACTCACCTAGCTTCTCAACATCAACGTCTTCCAATGGATTATCTGCCAGTAGCCGTACTCCAACGTAACTGGAAATATTATCCTTGGCTAGAGCCGTGTATAAAACTCCAAAATCCAAATTGGTATCATCTAGATTTTGTACTTGATAGTATTGTTGGTCTTTGATTTTTTCTGCTACCTCTAATCCTACAAGTAGTAGTCGAACATGATTGGACTTGCTACCTATAGTTCTTGCAAGACTTTTATACTGTTCTTCTATTGATTCACCAGCAACAGAAGTTTGAAGCATCTTGAGATACCTTGCTTTCGCCATTGGACTCCAAGCCTTGACACCTGTTATATGTCGATAACCTAGATATTCTTCAATCTCCGATTTCTCCTCGTATTGAAGAACCGGGATATTCTCCAAATCATGTCCATTCTCATTAGAAAGGTTAATCAACTCCTGAACCATGCTTGTTTTCACATTGATATTGGAGGCAAGACCATTTAGAACATATAAAGCAGCATACCTTCTGTTACCTTCAACCACAGCGAAGGTGCCATTGTCCTGTCCAGGAACCACCAGTAATGGCTCAGCGGGGAAAAATCCTTTCTCTGCAATTGACCCCATCAACTCCACGAGGTTTGCGGACTTTAGCATCCAATTAATTACAGCATCTGAATCAGAACCATCAACACTTGATGGAATACGTGGGTTTTCACTATCGAACCTTAATAATTCGATGTTTACTGGTCGCGTTTGTTTGATTTGCATGATTAACCCTTCATTAAGTTTAAAACAAGTCTGGAAAATTTGTTGCAATGATAGTGAAGCAATCCTTTTCAATAGTAAACAACAATGCGAATTAAGCACAAAAGAAAAATCTCAAAATATTTGATGGTTACTACTGGCTACAGTCGACACATAGAATTGGAACTAATAAATGACGCTCAAACCACACTAGACATTGGGGATTATTAAACACCACAATTGATTTCCATTTGAATTTAGCTAAGCTGAACTTACGTTTCATAATTGCTAAGCAGTTGACAGCGGTTACCCCGCAGCGCAGCGAGGAGTATGCGGAAAGCCTCCCCCGCTGGTGCGCATTTAACTTCGGTGAGCTCAGTGACCCAAATAGGGCTGGTACGAACAAAAAATTCAATTCAATTCCGGCCAATCCTACCAAAGCAGGTTCAACTTCAGTTTAACCGATCCATCATCGTATTTGATGAGTTGGATGCCACGATAATTCTTTTCAACCGGACGTCCCAACACATCGAAGCGTCCAATTGCTATTCTGCTAGAAGGGATGAAATGCGGAATATCGGTTGGCAAGCCTCCACAATCTAAATGAGACAAATATGTTGACTGATAGTAATTGACCCGATTTAATTGATCCTGCGTGAAAACATCGCGGCAGTTTACATTGTACTGCATAACCGACATAATATTGGTTACGTCAGCTGTTAGGGTATCTCCATTGCTATCGGTCACAATTCCAAATAAAGGGTTGTAAACACATTCGGGTACCACAGCACAACACATTCCAGAATATTCGGCTGGTGTATCGCAACAATAATCACCTGCATTATCGCAATTTGATCCATTGGCCAACTCCAAATTGGTCGAATTTGATACCGTATGGTACAACCCAAAGTAATGCCCTAATTCGTGAGCCGGCAGAACCTCGTCATTAGCTAAATACTCGCTTCCGCTAAATACCAACCCATTAAACTGAACATTGTAATCTGTAGCACCAATTGGCCCTGAATAGGAATACCCATTGAACGATGTGGTAGAATTGGGGATGTATACGTTTATTAAGTTGGGCAACCCATGTGTAGCATGTAGATTAAACATAATGGATGCTGGATCCAAACCATTGGCAAGCCCAGCATCCTGAATGATATTCGCGCCCCCACATTCGTAGAATTCAATGTCCGCTCCCAAGAACCGCTCATTTACGGTTGCCAGCACGGAATCGGTATAAGTTGTGTCATTGAACCACGAATTGCCGTCTACAATCAAATGAAACTTTAACGGCACATAAATGGTCGAACCAGAGCCAACCAAATCGATGACAGGCTTATTGCTTTCCCGAATCAAACCCTCATTTCCTGTTGGGTAATCTATCAGTTGACCCAACGTTGACAACCAAGAAAACATCAGCAGGCATAATACAGAAAGTCGTAACATTTAGAGGTTTGTCATTTGGTTTGGCTCGGAAGACGCACCGATAATTGAGGTGGTTGCCTTTAATTGAAAGCGAGGTTATCGTCCTCGGCAATGAGCTTCATTGGGTCGGTTGCTGCCCTCCACTGCGTTACGCCTGAAATGACGTTTATTTCGCGGGCATGCGTGAGATTTCAGCGCCTTGTTTAAAGTTGTTCATAGGAACTCGAGAGTGCTTCACAAATGCAACGGTTACCCGTACCGCAGCGAGGAGTAGACCGGAAAGTCCATTTAGTTTCGTCTTTTAATCTTAAAAAATTGCGCACATGAAGGTTGTGTTGCGTAACACAGGCATTAAATGCTGTAACATGAAGACTATGTGATGGAACAATCCAAAGAATATTCAGCCTTTATTAAACCCTGAATAAACTTATCTTTCAAGCCGTTTCACAAACAGCTGTAGCCTACCATCGAATTCTTAGAGACATACGCTTACCTACTACCCTATTTTGCTATTCCAGTAGTTAGCGGCATTGTTGGTTGGGGCACCAACTGGTTGGCCATACACATGACGTTCTACCCTGTAGAATTTGTTGGAATAAAACCGTTTTTAGGGTGGCAAGGAATTGTGCCTTCAAAAGCGGGTAAAATGGCAGAGAAGTCGGTCGATTTAATGACTTCAAAGCTTATTGATGTTCAGGCCCTATTTGAAAAAATTGAAGCTAAACGAGTAGCAAAAGACCTGCAACCTGTTTTGGATAAAATGGCGCGTCAGATGATTGATGAAGTCATGAATCAGGAAGCGAAATTAATGTGGCTTGCTACTCCTAATCTTGTTAAAGAAACCATCTATAAACAAGCTGTTTCTCAAATGCCAGAAGTGGCTGAAGAAATGATGTTGGATGTAAAAGAAAACATTGAAGAGTTCCTGGATTTAAAGGGGCTTGTAGTTGAGCACTTAACTGCGGATAAAACACTTACCAACGAAATCTTCCTTAAATGCGGAGCAGAAGAATTCAAGTTTATTAAGACGTCTGGGCTTTACTTCGGCTTTCTTTTCGGAATTATTCAAGCCATTGTTTGGTTCTTCAACGATTCTTGGTGGCTATTACCCCTTGGTGGCCTTGTAGTTGGCTGGGCCACAAACTGGCTTGCGCTTAAGATGATTTTCAATCCCAAAAAGGAAGTCAACTTCTTGGGTATTAAAATCCATGGTTTATTTATTAAACGCCAACGCGAAGTAGCTACGGAATACGCTAAAATCGTTTCGACTAAAATCTTGACTGTAGAAAGAATGTTTGAGCGCATTTTCCGCGGAAAAGCGTCTGATAAAATGGTCACTATTCTGCAAGGGCATGTTAAGCGAGCAATAGATGACCAAATTGGCCTCTCAAGAAACATCTATCAAATCTTTGCTGGAACCAAGAAGTATGATGAGTTAAAGAATATGGCGGCAGAACGTTTTGTTGAAAGCCTCCCCCATTCTATCCATCGAACATTCGATTACGCTGAAGACGCGTTGGATTTAGAAACCACTATGAGAGAAAAAATGGCTGGTCTTTCTCCTGATGAGTTTGAAGGTGTATTACGTCCAGCTTTCCAAGAAGACGAATGGATTTTAATTTTAGTTGGAGCCGTACTTGGTGGCTTAGCCGGACTCGGACAACTCATTTTTCTCTTTTCCTAGCTAATGCTCAATAGTTAATTTCAGAACCATGACCAATAGAATAAACGCCTTTACCGATGATGCACTAGGGAATTTAGATGCAACTGGCGTTGCAGAAGCCATTGCTCAAAAGAAAATAAGTGTTCAGGAAGCTGTTGAGGCCGCTATTCAACGTGCAGAAAAGGTAAATCCTAATCTCGATGCTATTAAAGTAAGGGCCTATGATGATGCTAGAAAGAATGACAAACTAAATGCCGAAGGTGCGTTTTATGGCGTTCCTACGTTCATTAAAGACACAGATAACGTAAAGGGTCATCCTACTCAAATGGGCACGGGTGCGTACACTTCTAAAAAGGCTAAAAGCAATAGCAAGTTTGTAAACCAGTTTTTAAGCACTGGGGTTAACTGTTTGGGAAAAACCACCTTGCCAGAGTTTGGTTTGCTGTGCAGTACGGAGAATTCTAAATGGAACGTGACTAGAAACCCTTGGAATACAGAGCATACTGCTGGAGGGTCATCTTCTGGCTCTGCCGCATTAGTAGCTAGTGGTGCTGTGCCAATTGCATCTGGTAACGATGGTGCAGGCTCTATTCGAATACCAGCGGCTATTTGTGGTTTGGTTGGCTTAAAACCCACACGAAACAGAATTTACGGCATGGATGGTGCTGAACTAATGCCAATAGGTATTGTTCATCAAGGCGTATTAACCAGGTCGGTTAGAGATACTGCCCTTTTCTTTGCCGAAGCAGAGAAGTATAACCACAACAAGCGTTTACCCACACTTGGCCACATTAAGCATGCAAATAAGAAACGCTTAAAAATTGCCATGCTTGAAAACCGAGCTGAAGGCACAATGGGAAGACAAGGTGAAGAGACCTGGAGCCTACAATTAGAAACTGCTAAAATTTTAGAAAGTCTTGGCCACAAGGTTGAGCTTGTTCCATTACCGATAGATGCTGATTCTATGATTGGCGACTTTCTCAACTACTACGGTTTTTTGGCTTATATGTCTAGCCATTGGGGGAAAATGGTGTTTCAAGCCAAGGTGGATAAGTCGCAATTAGAACCCTTTACATTGGGATTAGCTGAACGGTTTAAGGCCAATAAATTCAAGCTCCCTAAAAGCATTAAAGCAATGCGTATAATGGGAGCAAAATGCAGTGCACTTTTCAAGCAATACGACATTGTAATGACACCAGTTTTAGCACACCGAACACCAAAAGTTGGGCATTTTTCTCCAGAACTTAGTTATGATGATGTTTGTAAAAACGCAGTAGAATTCGCCACATATACCGGACTGTACAACATAACGGGAGAACCAGCCATTTCATTACCAATGGGCCAAGATTCTAGCGGAATGCCATTAGGTGTTCAGTTTGCTGCTCCGTATGGAGAAGACCAGCGATTAATTGAATTAGCCTACGAGCTTGAAGAAGCTAAGGGCTGGGCTACCATATCGTAGGAAACCAAGCTTATTCTTTCCGATCGTATTTGGTTTTGTACCCTGGGTTAGATTCTGGCCTTAGGGCATTCGGGTAGTTGAAATCTGTTTTAATATCTACCGATGTTTGCTTTACCATTTTAAAGATTTCGTACGGGTTATTAATAGAAATCCAGCTATCGTATAACTTGGAAATAGAATCTTCTTCAGATTTAGTTCTACCACTGAAGAAACGCACGGTTCCTACATTAAACACGCGCTCAATCACGTTTACGTTCACTTCTATATCCGATATTTTATCGTAATCAATTGTTTTGAAATCTGTTCCTATAAATCCCGTACGCATCATTACTCGTTTATTGGAATAACCATAAGCAGTATTTGAATAGGACAATAATTTAACAGCAAAAGCATAAAGCCCTTGTAGCAAAGGGATGATTCCTAAAACCAGAAAAATGGTTGAATTCTCTTCGGCTTTTTTTCCGAATTGCGTAGCCAAAACGAACCAAACTATACCGAAGGCAATGAGGTAAAGCGATTTACCTGCACCGCTAAATAAATAGGGTAAAAAAACGGGGGTGTCAATCCAAAGTATTTCCTCATCCGAATCTTTGATGCTTTCAAATTCTGGAAGAAGATTCTTGTCAAACGCGCTACTCATAGTTCTTGATTGTCTCTGTTTCGCTACAAAAAACGGTTTATCAACCAGTCTTTGGCAAAAATGTAAAGTGCGTAATTGAGTATGAGATTAACCGGCATAGGTATCATTGAGCCAAGTAAAAAATGCCTGAATTTGAGTGAAGACATAGCCAATGCATAATTAACCGGAGGAGAAATGAAGAAAATTAGTCTTAAAACAATCGTGGTAATTATGGGCCTAGAAGTCAGTTTCTGAAGCTGTTTTTTTATGATTGGTTGTTTGATTTCTGTTAGCGCCCCTCCAGCAACCGCACGAGTAAATAAGAAATGAACAACCATTGCAACAAGTGTACTTAAGTATCCTAAAATGAACGCCTCAGTAGGATCATAAACCATAAACAGAATTAGCAGGAATAAAACGCCTGGGATGTTCATTAGCGTTCCTGCAACGTATGCGGCTATAAAGACAACAACTCCAAATCCTCCAGATTTAACAATTGCTTCTGTGAGATATCCAAGTGTAAAATATTCGCTAAAAGACGAATACCTGCCAATAGCCATTAACCCAAGAGAAATGGCCAAAAGGAGAATAACTCGAAATAAGGTTTTACTGGACACGCTGGTTGAAATTGGTCTTTCAGTCGAAAGCTACATTTTTTTGAGCGTTATCCACATTGCGCATCCTATAGAATGAGAATTATCATTCAAAGTTGTCTAGTAGAAATCAGTAATTCTAATAGTTTTGTTTCCCCCTATAAATCAACCCAAATTATGGCAAAAGAATACATGAGTATGCGCAATTTGCGCTTTCAACTTCACGAAGTTTTAAATGTTGAACAGCTAACGCAATACGAGCGTTACAGTGAACACACCAAGGAAATGTTTGATATGATGCTTGACACTGCAAAGCAGATATCTGACAATCTCCTCTTCCCTATTTACACTGAGATGGATGAGAAGAAACCAACTAAGGGAGATGGCGTTGTTCATGTTCATCCAGACATGAAGAAAATCATGAAGGAAGTTGGAGAATCTGGTTGGATTGTGGCACAAGAAGACTTCCATCATGGAGGACAGCAAATGCCAGCTACCGTTTACAATGCTGCCAATTTCATTTTCCATTCTGCAAATACATCGGCAGCATCATATTTCGGACTAACAATGGGTTCTGCCGAGTTAATTTCTGCTTTCGGCTCTAAGGAGTTGCAAGAAACTTACATGACCAAAATGTTTGCTGGCCAGTGGCAAGGAACAATGGCACTTACCGAACCACATGCAGGAAGTTCGTTAGGCGACATCTACTCTACTGCAACTGAAACAGCAGATGGTTCTTATAAGATTAAGGGCCAAAAAATATTCATTTCTGCTGGTGATCACGATGCTGTTGAGAATGTGGTTCATCTAATGTTGGCCAAGATTGACGGTGGTCCGGCTGGGTCAAAAGGAATCTCTCTTTTTGTTGTTCCAAAGCACAGACCCGAAAACGGAGAATTGGTTTACAACGATGTTTTTACGGCAGGTTTTGAAGCAAAAATGGGAATGAAAGGTTGCCCTGTAATGCATTTAGTGATGGGAGACAATGACAACTGCAAAGGCTGGTTGGTTGGCGAGCCGCACAATGGTTTACGTTATATGTTTCAAATGATGAATGGTGCCAGAATCAGTGTTGGTATGATGTCTTCTGCACTTTCCTCTGCGGCATACTATGCAGCTCTGGAATACGCAAACGAACGCCCACAAGGAAGAACTGTTTCAAATCAGGACCCTTCAACTCCAATGGAAAACATCATCAACTATGCTGATGTAAAACGCATGTTGTTGTTCCAAAAATCTACCATGGAAGGTAGCTTGGCGCTTGTTTGTCAGTGTGCTATGTATGCAGACCTTGCCAAAGTTTCAGAAGGCGAAGAAGCTAAGAAGTACAAATTGCTTCTCGATTTACTTACGCCAATGGCGAAAGCATATCCATCGGAGATTAGCGTTCAGAGTACAAGCCAAGGCATGCAGGTTTTAGGTGGAGCAGGATTCTGTTCTGATTTCCCACTACAGCAGTATTACAGAGACACTCGAATTAATCCAATTTATGAAGGAACTACTGGCATCCAAGCTATGGACTTATTGGGAAGAAAAGTAACCATGAAAATGGGGGCTGCTGTAATGGCGTTTGGTGCTGAACTGCAAGAGACTATCATGGCAGGAATGGCAGTTGAATCGTTGAAGCCTTACGCTACCAAGTTGGGCGGTTCTGCGCAAAAGTTCCAAGAAGTAACTATGAAGCTTATGGATTTAGCACAGAAGGAAGCACCAGAAGTATTTCTAGCAGATGCTACACTTTACTTAGAAAATGCTGGGATACTAGCTGTTGCTTGGCAATGGCTTAAGCAAGGAATGGTGGTTGAAGCCAAACTTGCAGAAAACCCTACTGGTGATGAACTCAATTTTTACAAAGGAAAACAAGCTGCCTTTGAATACTATTTCGAGTATGAATTACCAAAATCTATTGCCCTTACAAAGCGACTTCTTAGCGATAATAGATTGACCTTAAACCTTAACCCAGAATACCTGAATTAAGAATCAATGAGCTACGAACATTTCACGTATAAAGTTGAAAACAAAGTGGCTCATGTAGCCATTAACAGACCAGACAAAGTCAATTCTTTAAATGAAACTTCTTGGAAAGAGCTGAAAGCAATTTTTGAAAGGATAAGTGATGAACCTGAAGCAAGAGTTGCTGTGTTTTCTGGAGAAGGTAAACTCTTCTGTGCAGGAATTGATCTGCAAATGTTAATGTCTGTAAAGAGCGTTGAAGAGATTGAATGCGGAGGGCGAAGAAGTGAGAAAATTCTAAGCTTTATCAAACATTTACAAGGATGCATTAATGCTATTGAAAATTGTTCTAAACCGGTAATTGCGGCCATACATAATGGATGCATAGGTGGTGGAGTAGATATCGTTGCTGCTTGCGATTTAAGATACTGTTCTGACGATGCCTACTTCACCATAAAAGAAATAGACATGGGAATGGTGGCAGATCTTGGTACTCTACAACGCCTGCCAAAGTTTGTGAAGCCAGCAATGGTAGCTGAAATGGCCTTTACCGGGAGAAAAGTTGCCGCTACCGAAGCAAAAGAAATAGGTTTGGTAAACAATCATTATGCTGATAAAGAAGAAATGATGACAGTGGTTAATAAGATAGCAGGAACAATTGCTTCAAAATCCCCTGTTTCTATCCGTGGAACGAAGGAAATTCTACGGCACACTAGAGATCATTCGGTTGAAGATGGCTTACATCATATGGCGGTATGGAACTCTGCCATGCTTTTATCTGACGATTTAACACAGGCATTTATGTCCGCTATGAGCAAGCAAAAGCCGGAGTTCAAGGATTAATAGCTTTTGGCGCTGAATAACTGAATTTGGCAATTATATGTTGGTCTAAACGCGCCTAACAAGTAGTTAGATTGTTATTTTATTTGTCTCTTGGTAAACAATTCCACATTAGTACATTAGTGCCGTGGAACACGCAAACATTGTCGATTTGGTTCTCGAAGAATTGGTGAAAACTGACCAACCATCAATTAGCGTGAGACGGGTGTACCTTAAAAATGATTTACCTGTTGAAAAAGACTCAATTCAACCTATAGAAGAAATTTTAGAAGCTAAAAGTTTGGTGGTTAAAGTCACCAGGGATTCTAAAGGATTTAAGTGTTATCGGCTTACCGATACTGGTCAAGATTTTCTAAGAACTTATGGTTCGTATAGCGAATATTTAACGGGTGTTGGGAAAGAATCTAAACAGGTAGAAAGAGTTAAGCGAAAGGTGGCGTATAACGCAAAAAAGCGGACTAGCGGCACCTACTCTGCCTATAAACCAAGAGAAGGTTCATTTATAGAAAAGAATTTTTTCAAGCTTGTTATTCTAGCAATAATACTCTCAGGGTTTTACTTCGTTTTCGTTAACTCTTAATGAATCGAATTCTTCTTTCATTCTTGATTTCGCTTTCTACGTCTGGAGCGGTTCTAGCTCAAAGTTTAGGCTCTCTGAATTGGTTAGTTGGCGATTGGCACTCAACACAACCAGAGTACAGCATGCTTGAAAACTGGACGGTTCTTAATGATTCAACCCTCAGTGGGAAATCTAGAATTATTCTGAACGGAGAAACGCAATTTTCCGAGGATCTCACTATTGAGTTTCGCAGTAACACAATTACCTATATAGCGGTGTTACCTTCAAAAACCGCCATCTTTCCACTTGATAGATATGAAGCTAATTCTATCTCGTTTGTAGATACCAAAAATGATTTTCCGTCTCATATTGAATATCAAAAAACAGCTTTAGGAATGGATGTGATATTGATTGGAAAGGTTGGAAAAGAGGAGAAACGAGAAATATATCAATTCATTAAAAAGTAGCATCGCACAATTCATTGGTATAGTTGTTGGTTTACGTCATGTACACAAACTTTCTCGCCATGAAACAGGTCACATTTCTACTACTAACAAGCTTACTCCTATCCTCT
>NW_027044964.1:0-4000 GCF_964019385.1 Sycon ciliatum | reverse complement strand
GTTCCCGGAGGGCCAGACTGGCTTTAACCCAAACCGCAACTCCTCCTCCATGAGCTGTTCGATCCTTCCGCAGTGGGGTGGGAGTAGTAGCCAAGCAAGGACAGTTCGGAATCAGTAGCCTTCTCTGGGGTTAGCTTGCTCTCTGTGACAATGGCAATGTCAGGTTGGTGAACGTGTACAGCATGGTGAAAGTCACCAAGTTTACTTAGTTGTCCAAATGAGTTCGTCCGCAGGATCCGAAAGGATCTAATTGGAGCTTTGAGCTTGCGTGTCGGAGGACTCGGAGAGAGCGTCACTGTGTGAGCCGGACAAGGTGTCCCCCTTCGGACGCTCACGGTGGCGCCAAACCCGCGCGTACAGTGGGCGAGGCCTAAAGTTTGGAGCAGTGGCAATTTCAAGATCAGTCGCATCGATCATCAAGCGGGCAGACACTTTCCATCTTCTGTGTTGTGTATGCTGCACTTGTGGACGTTCACCGGTTTGTTCACTGCTGCAGAGCGTTGCTCAGTGAATTCCTTGACACTTTCTACACTGCTATGTGAGTTTAGATTGCCCACATAGATTACGGCTTTCTTCACTCTGTGAGGTTCATTTGATACCAGTTTCCACTTGTCATCCGTGATTGGCTCTAGCTTCAGTGGCTTGGGCTTCACAGTGGGCCGCTCAATTGCCTGGGACTTGTCCTCATCCTCGGTTGACGATTCATGGTCTCTGGCGCCGGCGGCAGGGTCACCCACGCTACGGGAAGTGCTATGGTGTTCGTCTGCATCATGTCAGTGCAACTAGTGGTACACATGGCTGCCGGGCCTGCGCGAGTACGGGTACGCTTGCTGGTCCACTATGCGGTACAATATCCTTTCCTCGCTCTCGATCTCCTATAACCAAATGGGGTCTCTCTCGGTATACCAGTATACAGTGTCTTGCAGATCTGGCAAATGCATTGTAGAACTGATTTGAACCAAGAAAGCACCGTGTTGATGTATGTTTCTTAGCCCCGTTCAATTACACGACAACTTTGGTGCTGATTTGGAGATTTCCAAGTGTCGAAGTCTAGTGACGAGGAGCACTGAGATAGAACGCCATTAGTTTTGGATTGCCTGCATTGGTTGATCTGCATGCAGCAAAAACGTCAGGATGAAGACTTCCAGACTGCTGGTACGTACATTGTCGTTTAGAACTTGCTTTTTATTTAGCTTTCCTAGCCCCTGTTGGTGTGCACATTAGCGGTCGATGAGGACTTCACAAATCGCTTTTACTAGTGAAAGCTGTGGATAGGGTACGTTCCAATTTTTCTTGTCAACTTTTCAAGAAACGTCGAGTGAAGTATTCTGGGAGAAATTTCTTCCATTTCAGTATTTGTGATTTTGTCGTAGCTGTCTACGCTACGTAACGCTACGTATAGGTAGATGCAATTCAAGGACAAATCTGGCGGGAACATTCTGACGTGAAAACTGGCATAATCTTGTTCAAGGTAAACTTGGGTAGTTTTCTGATGAAACCAACAAGCCACGAATTGTGAAAGTAAAGCTTATCGAAAGTCAACGAGTTACAATTCGAACGCCCCTTTCCACTACTGTTGAGATCCCATTGAATCATTATTCGTTCTTTGTAGGAACTGGAGGTGTTGCTTCTGGTGAGAAGGCATAATTGCCTGTGCTCTAAACGAATTCAAAATAAAAGAAACAAACAAACAATCCAACATATCCACGTGCTTGCCTTCGTACACACATCTCTACCAGAGCTCTGTACGTCGTACACACATCTAGAGCATGTGGGCACTGGGCAGTAGTATGTGCTTGTGTACCAGATCTCCGGTACACGCGGTAAGAACCTGCTTGGCTGTGTTCGGGGAGTATAGTACAGTATTGTACTACTCCCTGGCCTGGTTGTGTTGACACGAAAGGTTTAGCACAAGGCTCCAGCGTGACAATCTTCATCTACAATGCAGGAAGGTTTCGGTCCATTCAATTTTTTGGCATGGTATTAACATTGGAACTGGGCATATTGTTCAGACGTAACCCTTCTTTTGCAGCAATTTTTTTCACGTCTACATGACTTTATCTTGCCGAAGAGCTGCCGTTACCACTAAAAAAATCCTTTTGCAGCTGGATTTTACCTGTCCGGACGACTCGACTGGGCAGCGTACCTTGTTGTGTGCAAGAGACGCGTCAGACGTATGCACCAGGGCCGGGCGTAGTACAAATCCGGGTTTGTACTACTCCCTGGCATGCACGCTGTACGCACACACGCACCACTTCTTCCATTTTCCAAGTGGTGTGGACCACTACATATACACTGGACCTGCTTCGATCGGCTTCATGAATAAATCCCTAGTTGAATAATATTCTTTCTTCAGAAAGTACCGAGGAAGGAACTTGGGAAAGAAAATTCCTCCTATGATCCGTAGAGAGCCCTCGATTCACAACAATGCGGACTTCCCGGTTTCGCGGCCGTCGCATCGGAAGGGAGAGAGGTAGAGAGGTAGAGAGGGCTTGATAGTAGCCCTTTCCCAAATGTGCTCTTTTAATTTGCACTTACAAATGTAGTGCTTTTCGCGTCCCTCAAAATGTATGCTGAAAAAGTGCTCCTTTTTCAGTGTAAACAGGCAAAAAGTGCTCATTTTTCAGTGAAGCATAGCCATGATCCATGTTCAGATATGAACCCAAGCTGAGAAATGAATACGCACTCTTCCATTTATGGGTCCACAAAAGGCAAAACAGGAAGTAAAGTTCAAAAAACCCACTTTTTACAGCATTGTGTACCGGGTACAGGCTTCACCAATTACTTGTTGCCCCCCAAAAGGCGACGTGCCAAGGCCCATCGAGCACTCGGAAACTGTGATCGCATGCATGAGCAAACAGATTTTAGCACTTTTTTTATGATCCTTGGGGAGGCCGTAAAATTGTGGCATCCTGCTGTGGCTTGGCTCAACTGACTTGAACAGCGATTTTGGTAGTTTGTCTGTAAGGATAGATCCGTGGAGCGCAAGGACATCAGTATCCGGATGAGCAGAGAAGAACAGCTGCACTTACTACAACTGCAAGTGGATGACAATGTAATCATCAAGCCTTCAGACAAGAGCAAAGGATTCGTTGTATTATCGAAATCCAGCTACGTAGACAAATGTAACCAGCTGCTGGGAGATTCGAGTAACTACGAAAGGCTGGAGACCAAGGCTGAGGTTTTGGACAAGGAGACCAAAGCCTTTCTGAAAGACAACATCGAGGACAAACTACCAAAATCGCTGTTCAAGTCAGTTCAGCCAAGCCACAGCAGGATGCCACAATATAGCACTTTTTCATCTAAAAATGGTCAAAAAGGCGATATTCACCAAAAAACGCAATATTAAAAGGGCGAAAGAAACGGGCTTTTCTAAAAAAGGCCAAAAATGGCGAAAAAAAGGGCAAGCACCTTTGGGAAAGGGCTACTTGATAGGGGATCGCAGGCACTGGGACTATTTAGGGGCAATTTGTGCATAATAGTGGCGCTGTTATAATGGTTTGGCATTTATTATTATTATTATTATTTTATTTATTTTACTAGGGTGTTTCCCACAGACCTATGGTCTTCTTACGGGAGCCCCTAGAAAGGTTAAGCATGAATTTCAAAGTACTGTAGCCTGAAGTCTAAGTGCACCACATTTCCATGCCGTTGATAATGTTGATATGGGTGACTGGCCCGAAACGTCAATAATGTTTCAAAATCATTAATTAATAAAGGAATTTTCATCTAAAGAGTGAATAGCAACTAAATAGAGCGGTTGTCAGGTGACAAACCCCCTTTTATTTACAATGCAGTGGCGTGATGTCCACCACTTTCTGAAAGAATGTTGATAATGTTCACACAAATTCCACAGTGCTGAAATCTATTTAGGGCCTCGGCGGGTAATGCTAGCATTGTAACTGGCATTACGAGCATCGTTTTGAGAACAAGGAATGCTCCAGCATTGTACCCGGATTTGGAGCCAAAACAAGCATTAGCGCCCAAAAGTGCCATTTTC
>NW_027044963.1:0-2000 GCF_964019385.1 Sycon ciliatum | reverse complement strand
GAGAGAGAAGAGAGAGAGAGAGAGAGAGAGAGAGAGAGACAGAGAGAGACCAGAGAGAGACAGAGAGAGAGACAGAGAGAGAGACAGAGAGAGAGACAGAGAGAAAGACAGAGGAGAGGAGAGGAGAGAGAGAGAGAGAGAGAGAGAGAGGCGAGAGAGAGAGAAGAGAGAGAGAGAGAGAGAGAGAGAGAGAGAGAGAGATATAGAGAGAGAGAGAGACAGAGAGAGAGAGAGAGAGAGAGAGAGAGAGAGAGAGAGAGAGAGAGAGAGAGAGAGAGAGAGAGAGAGAGAGAGAGAGAGAGAGAGAGAGAGAGAGAGAGAGACAGAGCAGAGAGACAGAGAGACAGAGAGAGGCAGAGAGAGAGACAGAGAGAGACAGAGAGAGAGACAGAGACAGAGACAGAGACAGACAGAGAGAGAGAGAGAGAGGGAGAGAGAGAGAAGATGGAGAGAGAGAAAATATAGATAGATAGAGAGAGAGGGAGAGAGAGAGAGAGTAATAACAATGAAGGTAATAGGGAGAGGTGGGACCAAGAGAGAACAATATGAACAGTTAGCATAATGCGCATCTTCGCACATTGCAAAGCCGAGAGGTGGGATCAGGAAATACCATTTGTAACGATCAACATGATGGGCTTCAAAGCAAGTCCCAAGACCATGGTTGCTCTGATAATGTGTTTGTGAACACCTTTTTAAAAGCTGTGAGTGGGGAGTGATTAGCCGGACGGGGAAAGATGTCCACGGGGAGGCTGCTCCACATTAAGCTGTCATGGAAACGTGATGCTGCTGGCGGGTTCGAAAAGTATCAGCCTGTGGCTTGGGAGGAGGGCGCATGCGTATCAGACGAGGTGGGCCATTGCTGTTAACTACCTTATGAAGATAGGACAGCTCTGCGACTGTCCGTCTAGTCACGTCTTGCGACTGTCCGTCTGGCCCGCAGACTGTGAATGACGGTGGTGGGTCCAATCATCTGCATGGCCTTGCGCTATGCTGTGTCCAACTACTTCCCAAGGTGTGTCTGGGCAGCACCAAGCCAGGCTAGTTGGGCATACTCATCGACCTTACACCCTTGTACACGGTGAGGCGTCCGGCAGCGTCCAGGATGGGGGGGCTAGTTGGGCATACTCATCGACCTTACACCCTTGTACACGGTGAGGCGTCCGGCAGCGTCCAGGATGGGGGCTGCCTTCCGCATTACAATGGAGACGTTGATGTGCGCGCACATATAGCGGTGAAGGCGGGCGCTGAAGTTGAGCTTCTCGTCGAACACCACTCCCACTTCCAAGGAGCTTCAACTGGCTGCTGACAGGGCTAGGGACAGGGGTGCATGGCAAGGAATTGGACAGGGGAAATCTGGAGGGGGCCAGCTTCCTGGTCATTGACATCAGCGCTAGTATTTAGTGGGCTCAACTGTAGCTCTCCAAGTGATTCCCCAGCTAGACTTCCAGCTACCCCACTGCTGTACCGGTGGCTGTCCTGCACTTTGCCACAACGAGATCCGTAGCGTCACTGCCCTCGAGCTGCGTGAAGTACAGTTGCCACGGATCGATGTACTGGTTGAGCCCCTCAACAACCATGATTGTCAGGAGAATAACTACGGCACGGGAGGGGGGGGGGGAGCCAGAACCGGTCAGCAATAATAGTATGCCGTGACTGGGCTAGATGGAGTTCAGAATCACCTACAGTCTAGACGTAGCAGCGTGAGGGGTGTTTGCATGGGGTAGTCGTTTCAAGCGCACACCAGTCATTCCCCGACGTCCAGGTTTGCACTCTACATGCTGTTTGGAGCTCGGCAAGCCTCATCCCTGGCGTCGACCTACTCCAGACATGAGCAATGCAAGAGAAGAGATGGGCACACGAGGAGAAGGTGCGAGAAGTTGAGCCGACTCCTTCTTGTCCTTCCCAATTAGTGCAACCGGACTGGCTGCTATAAAGCTGAGTCGTTTTTGCTGAAGCGGCTTGGGGGCCATATTCACAACAACGGCCTGGATCTGCTCCAA
>NW_027044962.1:0-6000 GCF_964019385.1 Sycon ciliatum | reverse complement strand
GGCACTGCCCCGAAAAGAAATTGGTGCTGGCGGGTTTGAATCCCGCTCGCGCTTCCTTCTTTTGCAACAGAGAGTCTGGGAACTTATTTTCCCTGGAAACCAGAACATGACGTTGTGCTGTGCATAAGTGCTATGACCCTGCACCAATACACACGTAGGTATCTCAACGCATGCCTTGCCGCTTGCACTCCAACAGTTCTGCAATGAAAATGACCCAGCTGGAGTGATAAGAACTAGGCGGCGGGGATTTGGAAAGGAACTTATTATTTAGAGCAGAAGCTTTCAGAGCAGAAGCTTTCGGAACTTGGAGTAGTTTTGGGTGGTGAATCGAATAATCTTGGTCTAAGGAGCCTGGGAAACTGTTAACAGCTTTCCTGAGATATTCACCACTGTGCGCTCCGCATTGGACGTAGTGTGACATCAGCACGTGAGAATACCGTGGAAGTATGCAGTGGTGTCACATCCATCACATGACCATATGGGGACAGCCATGTTGGTTCCAACTCCACTCAACCCTTGTACCTAGTATGGGCTTGCATCTATGGGTCACATGATGTCGGCCATGTTGGTTCCACTGTCCACACGACATGATCACTTTCTACACAAATTTAGTCACATGACAAACTGATGTGAAATCACTCTATAGAGTGTCATGTGGGACAGTGGAACCAACCTAATGATGGCCAACATAATGTGACCCATAGATGCAGGGGTTGAGTGGAGTGGAAACCAACATGGCTGTCCTGTGTATGGTCATGTGATAGATGTGAAAACACTCTATTGCACGAATTAAAGTTTCAGAGCATGTGCTCCTCTGGGTGTGGAGAGAAATGGGTTTGGTGGTGGCGAAGATGCTGAAATACTGCGCTCCCCAATTCCAACACAATCATGCTGCAAGTATGACGATGGCCGCCCTCTCCCTGATTTTGAGCCTGGAACTGAACATCCTCTACGTCTCCCTTCTTTTCTGCTCTCTCTCTCTCTCTCTCTCTCTCTCTCTCTCTCTCTCTCTCTCTCTCTCTCTCTCTCTCTCCCTTCCTCCCTCTCCCTCTCTCTGTCCCTCTCATTATCTTCTTTCAGGAAACTGAGGCGAGCCAAGCACAACGAAGAAGCTGAGGCTGCCATCATGGCCGATGAGCCTGGCTGGGTGCCCGGTGCATCCGTCATGCACGACAGCCACTTCGTCGAGCATCTAGAGCACAAGCGGCGAGACTGGGCCAAGCTCTATCCGTACCGATCAGCGTTCAAGCGCTACCACGAAGAAGTCTGGGAGCTGCCGATCGCCGATATCCTATAAACGTTGTCTTGCAGGGCTTGTTCCTGTGTACGTGTTCAATCGTCAACTTGTTCATCTGTTCTTTTGTCATGTAGGCTGCGTTCGATTTTCGCTGAAATATTTAAGCTACGCGTGAGCAGTAGCAACTGCTGCCGCTGCTGCAATAGTGCTCAAAACAATAAGCTACGAATTATGTTTATAATTATCCGTTTACCCACCCTGCTCTGACCGCTCACATCTTTCTGGTGTTGCGCCTCAGTTGAGCGTGGTATTCCAGGGGTTTCCCCACCTGGCCTCTTGTGTGTGTAGGTCGACCTGTTGATTGTGTTCCACTACGTGCCAACATGAAATCCACTTCTGATAAAATATTTTTTCTTGCGGCTTGGATCGATTCACTTTGTGGTGGGTCTGATCTACTCACCTCCCACCGCTTAGGAGCTGCATCTGCGCCTTGATCCAAGAGGGTGGTGGCGTTCCTGCGGATGCGGAAAACTGGGCCTTTGGCCGAGTCTCACGCGAACAGTGAAATTTTTTTTTTTTTTTTTTTTGGATCGATTTCAGTTGGCCTTTTAATAGGTGGTGTCAAGAATACATAACCAAGAGTGTGCAACTCATATCTTGAGCTGTGATGGGTTCACCCACGGCGGGATTCTTTGGCAGAAGCATGGCCAGGTGTATGCTTTCCCGCGCGCTTGTCTTGTTCATACAGTGTCAGTACACCGGTACACCGGGTCCAACACACACGCATCTGCTGTCCGCCGTTCTCCTGTGACTGCATGGCCAGGCGTAGCTGGCATGTACAGATTCTGCGTCCATTGATCTCCGGCTACTCGTGATGGCATTAGTGAGTCGAATGGCCGCGAAACACTGATGTCTTTTAAAAGAATTCCGCCGTGAGCTGGGGGAGCCGGAGCATCGAGTTGCACACTCTTGTGGACTAAAAGGGAGGGGGTGTTGGGTTGAAATATTCTTGAAGCAGTTTGTACTTACAGGGGCGTCGCACACGGTACGGTCACTACGGTATTGACCGTACCACTAATAATTTTGCCCCAAGTACCTCGAGAATCAATCAAATGCACTGATTTTGGGCTCTAAATTTCCAAAATTTTCGGCTCAGCCACCCCTCCCCCACGAGTAAATTGTACTTCAGATGGCTGACCGTACGAGTCGTACCACACTAAAATACCTTTCGACGCCCCTGACTTACAACCGTACTTAGTACTCGTAGGTTTGTAATTGGACAGATACCGTAATGTCGCGTATAAGAGCCGGGCTTATTCCTATAGAAGCCTGTCCCTGAGGAAAAATCGCGAATTTCGCGGATGCAATTTTTTCCGAGCTATGCAACTGCCTGTAGAATTTCAGTTTAGGCGAGACCAAAACGAGAGAGCTTGGAAGCTCAGCAGCTGTCAGGGCCCTACGCTATGCTTTTTTGCCTTGATGACCTAGACAAAAAAAAGCATAGGGATGTTATAAATTCTTTAAAAAAATTCTTTTTTTTAAGACAACCTGGGATTCGAACCCACACTATCGCGCGCCCTGCATGCATCCCCCGATACACTTCGCATACATACTAATTCTTCCAAGTTAGTTGCTTCACGTTATGATCTTGCATTTGAAAGCCCTACTAGTATTAAATTGAATATGCATTGTGGCCAGCCGTCTTTGATGGTACGGTACGGTACGGGATAGGTACGGGACAGGTACGATCGAGGGTAATACGACACCGTCTACCGCCTTGATGACGGCAAAAAAAGCATAGGGATGTTATAAATTTTTCATTTCTCCTATTATTTTTTCAGGCATATCCTGGGATTCGAACCCGCACTAGCTACATGCATTCCCCCATACACTTCGCATTCATACCCATTCTTCCAAGTAACTAGTTGCTTCACGTTATGATCTTGTGCTTGAAAGCCCTATTTGAATATTGCGGCCAGCTGTATATGTGGCCAGCTGTGTTTGATGGTACGGTACGGGATAGCGCCAGGCGTGACACAAACAAACAAACACACAAATACCAAATTAAAGCTGTGTGGACCCTGGCTAGCGCCAGACGTTACTGAAGTAACGTCTTCTGCATAGCTACGGGAATAAAATCGAGATTCCTGGGCAGGACCCATGTGAAATTGGTGCGGGCGGGCGAATTTTATTTTTTATTTTTTCCCATGTATGTACATGTGTACATGCCATGGTGAACTTTTTTTACAGCATTTTCCAGTAATTTTTATTCAATTGTTTTACAGACAACAGGTACGCGGTTTACCCTTTCAATTTTTCTACGATGGCCCTGATCTGTAGCCATTGGCGGACTATGCTCGGCCAATCGTCAAATTATGCTTTTGATTACCGTATTATCTCTAATATAAGGACGGTCCTTTATTTTTTCAATGTACCTCCGCCCTGTGCTATTAATGGAGACGTTCCTTTATTGGAGACTGTTCCATTATTATTTCAACCTCATTTCAGAGGCATGTTGCCATGCCAAATTCATGTATGACACACACATTTCAGGGTTTTTCTCGCCGGTACAGATCATGAATTTACACAGTGTGCTTATAATGGAGACTGAGCACTTTATTTTTTGAATGCCGCCCCAAGGTGTTCTATTATTGGAGACGTGCTATTATTGGAGACTGTGCTTATATTAGAGATAATACGGTATGCCAAATATTCTGCCGGCATAATCCGCCAAGGGCTATGACAAGGAGTCGTAACTGGGGTATTTAAAATAAAATAAAACATCTGCAGGCTTTCTGACAAAGCTGTATTATGCCCCTAAGCATAATTTTTCTCTCTCTAAATTGAAAGATTATGCCGACCTTACACGTTGGAATCCGTGTATTATGCCGGAGCATAATATTTTGGCGACATCCCAAGATTATGCCAAATATTATGCCGGCATAATCCGCCAAGGGCTACTGATCTGTACATCCGGGAGTCATACAAGGTCGGGTTTGTGTGACTCCACGTCACAGATCTACTCACACGATCAGTTCTGAGCATGTATGAACTGTTACAAGTAAAAAAATAGGCTTTGGCTCGATTTTGGTGCGGGAGGGCCCGGGAATCTCTACTTTTCTTGGTCTCGCCTTAGAACAAAAAAAAAAGAGTTGCACATACAATGTCATGTGCATTCCAACTTGCTACCGGCCACAACATCGAATCTAAGGCTCCTTTCTAAGCCTTGCTCAAGTGCAATAAAGTACTGGGTGGTTCGAGCCAGGAGCCAGGAAAGATGTCACATGTCCACACGGTCACCACACTACACTACAGTCATTGTTGTTGTACACATTATTTATAGTGGAAATCAAAACAGGCATAATGCCTAATAGCAATGGGTGCCAAAGAGCTACAGGTTACGCCATATTATCTACTAACACCATCAGTGGATAATATAGCGTGACGTGTAGCTCTTTGGGTCTCTTTTCTTCTTATAAATTATTAATCCTTGGCTCTCCACCTGGGTCTAACAGTGCATGCAGTCATAGTTTCGTAGTTAAACCCTGGTAGCACCGGACAAGCAATGTCCGGGATACGGAATGCTTGTTCCTGCCGTGCTGCAAGGCATGGACAGCTCACAGCAGCACCAGCAGCAGGCACTCCAGCGGCAGCACTTGGGAAAGACGGCACACACCGGCTGCCCTGTGATGTGCGATCGTCTGGCCGCCATTCGAAGACGCAGCGCGCAGTAGCGCACAGCCAAGTACGCGTACACGAGGCACAGGAACGATACGAGAATCTGCACGGTCATACATGCAGGTCACAGCACAGTTATAGTCAAGGAGCATCATCTCCCATCAGTACACAAGATGCTGGACAGGCAGAAAATTTCGTCGGTCGATAATTTCGTCCAACTCCAAAGAAAGGGAGTTCGTCCGGCTGTAAATTTCGTCCATGGATCATAAGAGTGTATTGAAAAGCTGGACAAATCGACAATCGTCCGGCATTTAATTTAGTCCAAAAGCTCCTTGGACGAAAAAGACGAAATTAAATTCCAGACGAATATTTCTGCTCATACAGTAGGCGTAACTACTCCCTGCCGTAGGGTGTACATAGTAGAGAGGTTCCGCTCCACTTTAGAAACTCCCTTAGCAGACACCTCTCAATCAAAGGACACCCTCAACGACTCTCACCAAGGGATATCTTGCAACAAGGGGCACTATCACCACGGGACACCTCTTGAAAAGCGAACAACACCTCTCAATTAAGGGACACCTCTCAACCAAGGAACACCTCTTAACCAAGGGACACCTCTTAACCAAGGGACACCTCTTAACCAAGGGACACCTCTAAACAAGGGACACCTCTCAACAAGGAACACCTATCAACAAGGGGCACGTCACAATAAGGGACACTCGACTAAGGACACCTGTCCCAAGAGACAACTCTTAACCAAGGGCACGTCTCAACTAAGGTACATCTCTCAATCGAGGTACACCTTGCAATCGAAGTACCGGTACAATGTACACCTCGTAACCAAGGACACCTCATACCCAAGGACACCTCTATATCCAGAACACACTTGCTTATAAGAGTTTGTAGGTGGCTTACCTACTCCCAATAAAGTTGTATAGTGCACTCCATAACACGGACACTTCCATAACACGGACACTTCCATAACACGGACACTTCCATAACACGGACACTTCCATAACACGGACACTTCCATAACACGGACACTTCCATAACACGGACACTTCCATAACACGGACACTTCCATA
>NW_027044961.1:0-2000 GCF_964019385.1 Sycon ciliatum | reverse complement strand
CCGGGGTGCTCCGTTGCAGCGGGTATGAACAGTAAATAAGCCCTTGCAGGTATGTTTTACCATAACCCATAAGCTGCGGAGCATGGTAACTGCAGTCCAACCACTTCTTCAGGGTCGACCAAATATTTTTTAACCATTATTCAGGTTTTTGTGTGTTGCTCCCTACATGGGAGCTCGCGCTTTTCCTGCCGACTTGAATTCTCACTTGCAGGTTTACCGAGTGGACGGCTCGATGGACTTCTCGTGTGCTGTGGATGGCAGTCGCTAGTCAGTCAAGTGGGAATTCAAGTCGGCAGGAAAGGCGCGAGCTCCCACGTAGGGAGCAACACACAATTCCCCGAGCATCGCCGAAGTCGCACCAACCTCTTCCTCACATTCAGAGATTGTTGATTTAACTTTAAAGGGAATAGCGATCAACAGGACCCCTTGAATCGACAAGTCTGTCACGAACGGACATAAACGAGGGAAAATAAGGGGGTCTAAAATACTATTACTACTGCACTCCAGGGCAGTTCAACGGTGGCTGTGATCACAGTCCCTCGTCTCCGTCGTGAGAACATCAAAAACTCATCACATCAAGTGCTATTATCGAAAACACTGTAACGAGAAGAAGGTCTTACCAGACACAACTTCCATACCAAAAAACCAGAAAACTAGACCAAGAAGAAAAACTGTTCTCCGCTCTAAAAACACGGTAAACGATTATGACGTAAGGCGTCCAAAAGGAGCGAGAGTTTGAACTCCCGTTTGAACTTACAACAGATATGGCTGTGTACTCACACTACTTGAAAAACCGCATACAAGTGACTTACGTGTGAATGTTGCCACGGTGACGGTTGCGAAAATGAAAAAAGCCCTTGAAAGCTGCTTGAAAGGTTTCAGCGGAAACGGAACCCTCTTCTACGAGGTTTTTTGCTTTCAAGCCGTTTGGAAAGCTGTGTGAGGTCAGGAGGAGGCCGGAGTACTAATGTACGTTGAAAGGCTCCAGAATATTTTTCATGCTTTGTTTCCTCGTGGTCGTACTGCTCCTGTACATATACTTGTAGTTTCCTTTTTTTGCCTGTCATTTCTGAATTCTGTGGTGTTTTTTCCGAGTATTTTCCGTCTTCTTTCTTCCAGTAGCTTCCCGTTGTTTTGATTGCCGTTTCTGTCGCATTTCTTTTGTACCATTGCTTTTGTACCGACATCATGCCTCGCGTAGTGTTTTCTGACGACTTGGAGAAGAAGCTCATCGAGCTGTGGAGAGAAACCTCTTCACCCGTCGACGTCGACGATGTGCTACTTCTTCGCGAGGCATGGCGAATGAACTCCACGATCCAAGCAAGATATAACTGTTTCTATTTTTCTCATGAACTGAAAAATTCAAATAAGTTCATCGAGCGCAAAAAAATTGAAGCGACGCAGCCTCGGCATTTGCAAAACTACCACATGACAATCATGTTTCTCAATATCAAATATAATAATAATAATAGTAAGTAATTTGCTGACAAAAATGTTTCAAGTCGTCACCGGAGTGCAGTGTGCTTGGAAAGGCTTTTTCAAGTACTTTTGTCTAGTTTTGAACGCGACATTCGCGTCAAACTTTCAAGTAGTGTGAGTACAGCTTACTAAGTGTAAGAGATAGTAGGGGTCAAAGCATGCATACGCGAAATGTGTACAATAATGCACGACGTGGGAAAAGTGGGAAATAGTAAGTTCATGACTGCGCAGTCATGACACTCCCGAGGAAAAAAAGAAACAAACTATTTTACTGTGGCATTGAATAAGACAATGGAATAGATACTGTCTACATACATACATACGTAGAAACAAAGGTGAAAGCTACAGACACCAGCTCAGCCTGCATTTGTGCATTGAGCCTTTCCTTTGCCTTCTGGGCGGCCATGCGCTGAGGCCTGCTGCTGCGTGGGAAAAGTGGGAAATAGTAAGTTCATGAATGCGCAGTCATGACAAAGTCTTATCGGGTTTATTGTGCTTGGAAGAACGAACGAATCAAGAGG
>NW_027044960.1:0-13353 GCF_964019385.1 Sycon ciliatum | reverse complement strand
GAGTCCATGTACTCGTAGGGGTAGACACCCTTACGCAGGAGAAGGTCATGATGGGCCAATGTACGAGTAAGCTTGAAGGCATCTTCCGGGGTGTTGCTCACCAACGAGTCCAGAGAGGAGTTCAAGAAGGCCATGGAGTCAATGAAGCGGTACTGGCGCCACTTGAATGAAATATATTTCTCCATGTTGTTGGCGATGACACTGATCTCACCAACCTTCTTAATCCGCTTACGCTGGTTAGAGTCCTCGTACTCCACCTCTTCAACCTCGGTCATACCAATGTGGGCGATGAGGTGGTGAGCATCGTACCCTTTCAGGTTGTGAAACACAACCGGAATGATCTGGCGATCTGGGTAGATACTCAGCTGAATATTACACTGGTAGTGTGCAGCACCACGGTAGTTGCCTGTGCAGATATTCAGAAAGAGGGGAATACACAAACATAGTAAACATCTACAGTGAAGGTGATACCACAGACAATACAATTCAATACACCGTGATAAAACACAGATGCAAACAGCTACAAAGACATGAAAATGCACTATACACATACGCATATCTACACACAACTGCAAAACAACAAAAATAAACAAAAAATTATAATACTTACCAGTGAGATGATCATGATCACGAACACGATCTTCTCCAAGTACTTCATCACATATCCAGCAGTTGACTGCGTTCTGAAACTCAAGCTCCAGTTCTGCCGTCATGCGAATTGGCCTGATATCAGCCAAATCCTCCTGGATACTGCCTTCCAACTCTTTGAGACTGTCGAAAAAGTTGTGAATGGCATTCTCACTGCAGTCGTCAAACTCGCCACGGACTTCACCGTTGGATCGGATGGCAGCATATCTACAAGAGCATAAAAGAAGAGGGAAAGTAAGAATAAGTGATTTTTTGAAAAAATGGAATCACACAAAATGCACATACTACAATACGAACACAATCAGGGGAGAACAAGACAAGAAGAAAATAACAGGAAGCACTGTGCAGGCATGAGTACAGCAAAAATTAGTCAAAAACAACACCAACAACAAAACATACCTGATGCTGCATGGTACATGACGGGCTGTGCGTACAGTGCTGCTGCCATGCTGTTCCTCCATCGGCTCAATGATGGCCTCCGTATCAGCGTAAATGATATATGGAGCCACCATCCTGTGCTTCAAATTTGTATATTTGAGGATGCTGTCCTTTGCTGTGGGCATGACTACTGGCACAGGCTTCATCACCTGACATCTCTCGCTGTGATGCTGCAGGGAGTCTGCTGTTTTGTGTGCGGAGAGGCATCGGAAGCAATAGTGTGTTGCCCGCTTGTTCTTATTCTCACATGCACGACTGAAGTTTTTTATCCATGTGAAGTGGTTGTCATGTAGAAGCAGGTTGATTGGAGTCTCCTGTCGCTCGCTGAGATACAGTGGGTACAGATTCCCCTCGTAGCCAAACACATTGATTGCAAGACCATTCTGTAACTCCACTTTGGGTACATCACTGAGCGTTGCAGGGAACATCACACCATCGAACCGCAGCTCATCAACGTACTGGGTGTACCTGGATACACGCTGTGGGTTGTTGTCGATGGGATGCATCGCTGACAATAACGCCCACATCAAACACCTGTCATCGTTGTTCTTTACGTTAATGATGGCCTTCTTTTTTTCTAATTTGGGCGGGATATCAGCTGCACCACCTACAGAACACCACAAAAATACAACGAAGGTTTTTCTCAGAGTTACACCACATTACAACTACACCCTCTCGACAATCACGAAAGACTGTACATCTGGTACAAAACATACATCTTCAACTTTCCACAAGAAATTCGACAGGCTTCGAACAAACACTGCCGGATGAACAGAAACTCACCTCGAAGAGGAGTGTACTTTGCTGTCGACACATCCAGCTGTCTCACTCGAGAAACGGTCCAGTCAGATCCGTTCTGCACCCACTTATCAATAAGACCAGTGATCCTCGCCACCATCGTCTTGACTGCACTATCAATATCCCCTTCGCTGAGGATCCGAGCCGGTCTACTTCTAAAAAACGGGAAGGCAGACGTACTACCCGTGGCCGACTCTCGTGTCATCTCCACCCTCAAAACTAAAACCACCTTGAAAGGGTGAGACTGAAGCTCCTCGAGCAGAACCTGTCGGAGCTCGTCATGATGGCTGCTGAAAAAGACGAGAGGATCAGTGCCTGAACCTGGCAAAGAAAACTTTTTCAAAAAACCTCGCACGGCACTCGAGGTGGGCTGTCTGGGCTGCCTGGATCTTTTTGCACTTGGCTCCGCCATCGTCACGTAACCTCCAGCACTGCCTACAACATACTGAGGAAAAATCTCCTCGTACAGCGTATATGAGGTCGGCTATCACACTAGTATAATGACACGTGTACACTAACTAATTAGTCCACCTTGTGTTGCACTGCGTCTTTTCCGCAGGGCCACTGAAGGTCGCACGCTCCGCGTGCTTATGCGCGCATGCGCAATATGTCATTCACTGCACATCTACGATGTGCAAATCAGGGAGTAGTACGTATTTTACTACTCCCCGGTGAAATGAATGCACCGAACGTGCACAAGTGCACGGTCGCCACGGAAAAGAACATGATGACATTTATGACATGGCAGGGCCAAAGGTCAAACCCTAGGGGGTCCCGAGGCCAGACCAAGCGCGCCCGATACAGTGTGCCTTATTCAACCCAAAGGTCAAAGGTCAAACCCTGGGGGAGTCCCGGGGCCAGACCAAGCACGACCGACACAGTGTGCCTTATTTGGCCCAAAGGTCAAAGGTCAAAAAGTGGGCCAGAACCCGCCCCGCACTTACTACTATTGGATTCTCCATGTGAATAAGAAATAATAGCTATGAAAAGTATGAATGCCGCAGACATCACCACGCAACATGACAATTTGTTCAAGGTTTGGTTTTGTGTGTTTCCAAAATCGATTTTCATGCTCCGATCATCAGTGAAATTCGATTTTGGAAACACACAAAACCAAACCTTGAACAAATAGTCATGTTGCGTGGTGATGTCTGCGGCATTCATACTTTTCATAGCTATTATTAAACTTTTATCTCCACGTAGATTATTTGAATAAGAAATAGTAAAGAAATAGTAAAGTCGAATGCAGATTAATTCTTGGCAGATATGACGTCACCACATGGCATACCTGTTTAGAATTTTCACTTTACCTTGTTGTTTTGGTCATTTTCAGGGATTTCCAACCAGGTTACAAAAACGGCCTCACGTGGCCTAAACTCCTCACTGGGATTAGACAACTGAACGGCCTTCTTAGTCAACTCTTTGATAGCATCAAACGTAGCCTTGTCGACAGTCTCGTTGAAGTGATGTATTTTCACGGTTCCATTGGAACAGGCCTGGTTTCCAGAGCGCGATGTCCAGTAGGGGGCGACAATGGCACGCTCCTCTCTCACCCTTGCGTTCAAATTGTAGCCTCCGGAAAAACCATTCAGGGACATTAGGCCATCAAGAGACACCTGGTGGAGAAACATATACCAAAGCAATGTAGATTGAGTGTGTGAGAAAACTTTCCCTTCTCCTCTTGAAGCACAAACCAACTGACTCCTGTTGCAGTAACTTAGGAGGGACGTTTAACCCTTTGCGTGCTGAGTACGAGTTAACTCGCACTTTATGCATGACCTGATCCACTACGTACGAGTTAACTCGCAAAAAAATCGTGCGATATATCGCAGTGCATAGATCAGTGTACACACTTTCGTAACTTCGTCAGACACAAACGCATCGCGACAATCAATACACCGTTGGAAAGGTCTTGACCCCATCTTTCCGGGCACATAAAGTTCTTCGGGATAGGATAAGAATTCATTGAGCGGCGACAAGATGAACACCGAAATCACGGCCCAGAGTGACGCGAATTGTTTTGTTCATGACTTCTTTTTGTTGAGGAGCGTGCCAGGGGATTCCCTTTGGCACGGCGCATGCGTGATGGACATCAAATTAAGCGCTTGGATCTGAGCTTTGCAGCACAGTTTGAATTGTGAAAATCTGTGGATTATTTGGGCAAGAAGCCGAACAAGAATGTGAAATTGAGTTGTTGTGCCATTCCGAGGCACAGTGGAATAGTTCGGAGAGGACGTGGAAGTAGCCCTGATGTGTCTATAGAGCTGAGAGCTGCCAGGATGGATTCGCTTGGTCCTGATCTTTCCAACGAGCCCAGGACGATGAAAATCCATCAAGGTGGAGTGAAATGAGAAAAGATTTCGTTCGGAGCTGTGAGTGCATACTCCACTTGGAAGTGGTGGACAATGCATGCTTTCTCTCTTTCACTTCCTTTCTGTAATCAGTTCACTTGATTGAGAAATGCGAACAGGTCTGACTTGACTGCCTGTTCATTCATCTTTTCTTAAAGAAAACGAGAATAATACAATGTCAGTGGTGGGTACATAACTAGCGTGGATGCATCTCGGTATCACCTTACCGTCACTTGGTTATATGAGGTGAACTTAGAGCCAAAGACAAAAGGATATGTGAGATTCACTACATTCCCTTGGACCAATGATGCACTGGTTGGCGGGGGAAATCCAGTATACAATTCTGAGCAAAGAGAGCACACGCAGATGAGAATCAGTTTGCAAATTGGTCAGCACCAAATTGATTTAACCCTCATTCCGGGTTGTGGGGTCCAAACGGACCTCAGGGGTATGATTTGGGGTATGATTTTTACTCTTCTGCATCACATCTCCCCGAAACTTCATGTATTCCCTAACAACGCAATAAATGAGATAAATAAATAGTCTGGGTTAGAGATTCATGACGGATTTCACTTTTATGAAAATGCGGGCAGGGTCCAAATGGACCCCAGTAACATAGAACACAGGGAAGTGCAACAATTGCGATACTTTTGGTATGTATCTCCACGGTTACCGAATACATTCGAATGACATCCACTGAAGTATGAGGCCGTACAAGGAAATGTTCTTCTTCAGCCGTAATCCCTCATTCCATGTTGACTTTTTTCCTACGTTCCCAGTATATTGGGGTCCTTTTGGACCCCAGGAACGTTTTCGGTGGTATTCTTGCAAACTTGCAAATAATCCCGACAAACTTCAGAGCTGTCAACAAAATTAATGCAGTTTTGGTCAAAGAATTGGTCTATGGGAAGGTAATGCAGCAAAAATAAATAAAATGGAGAGTTTGCAAGAATACCACCCAAAACGTTCCTGGGGTCCAAAAGGACCCCAATGTACTGGGAACGTAGGAAAAGAAGTCAACATGGAATGAGGGTCTTCTGCGCATCTTTTTGCGCCGGTCACCCCGGGCGCGGCCTGGCCCATGATCCGCGTGCATGCGCTGTACTAGCTGGCCATACATGCAGTGTACAGTGTAGACGGTGTAAATGTACGGCTGGCTGCATGCAGCATGCACTACTTGTAGCTGGCCGTGTTGGTGACTGAGATCGTACAACTGGCTGCATGCAGCATGCACTACGTACTTGTACATGTAGCTGGCCGTGTTGGTGACTGAGATCGTACAACTGGCTGCATGCAGCATGCACTACTTGTAGCTGGCCGTGTTGTTGACTGAGATCGTACAACTGGCTGCATGCAGCATGCACTACTTGTAGCTGGCCGTGTTGGTGACTGAGATCGTACAACTGGCTGCATGCAGCATGCACTACTTGCAGCTGGCCGTGTTGGTGACTGAGATCGTACAACTGGCTGCATGCAGCATGCACTACTTGTAGCTGGCCGTGTTGTTGACTGAGAACGTTGTTTTTGTTTTGTTTAGTCGATCAGGCTCACACCCAGCAGCAGCTATGCCGGAGCATTTCGGTCAGGTCCTTTCTCTTTTCATCCTCGCGTAAGATTAGTTAGTGTCGTGACATCTGAAGACGGGGCTGCTTTGCCATGTCACTTCAAGTGGAGTGCAGTCGATCTGTGAAGCGCGTGAGATCGAAGGGGGAGGCGAAGAACTGTTTGGTGAATCTCCAACGAGGCAACCCGGCACCGGTGAGTGCCCGTCTTAAATTTTTTGTTTGTTTTTGTCTGGGACATTTGAGGTGTATCGCGATACAATTAGCTTACGGTTGCCTGATGTTTTCCTTCGTCTCCCGGCCGACGTCATCTTCTGAATCTGCTACTGCGTTGGCTGCCTGTGGGAGTTCTGTTCTTCAGCAGACAGGCGACTCAATCTGAACCATAAACGATGACTTGGAGACGGCTCGTGAAGAGATTGGCGATCCCGTTTTGCTGGCCGTGACGAGTATGCCTGTATGGTGATGAAACTCAGGGTGAAACAGTTGCCATTGGTGAAGAAGAGTGTGAGGCCTGCGATGATTTAGCGAAAATACTCCACCCTGAGATACTCCACTCCAAAATATTTGAACAGTCGTTGACGATTCATGTCAGTATAATATTAAAAAAAGTAAATTATCGTGTCCGTTCCTGAAGGGAACTTACGACGGCCGCTAACACCCGGTAAACCATAGCGGCAGATGCCGCGCCTAACGGTGGGTGTGAGTGGATACGTCTCACAACCACTGGCACAAGTGCCGAAAACGAACCCAATAACTGCATCCATGTACCCCTTGTGCCTGGCCACAAGTTCTCAGTTGACTGTGGGTAGCAGCACGGCTGGAAAAACCGCTCCCAAACAGGACTTGAACCAGGTACCTCTCGTATCTCAATCATGGTCTTTGACCAACCCACTGTGCCTGCCTGGTCTATCGAGAGTTATGTTATGTGGAAAACTGTCTTTGACCAACCCACTGTGCCTGCCTGGTAATAATGTCAGTATGATGACAGGGCAGAATGCACCAACATCTAGATATCGTCAGTGGTTGAGGTTTTAGACTCAATGCTATAACTGTGCACACACAAGTGCACTCTTTCACATTCATGCACGCACGTGCACATACACGCACACACGTGAAGGCAGCATTGCCTGTTTGTTTGAACGACTATAAAAAAAGCACAACAACAACAGTAATTGTCAAGAACGCCACCTGATGATGTCATTATGATGTCATTGATGTCTCTGAAACATGGTGTACCCAGCACGACCCAGACTCCCTATTTGCCCTCAGTCGTTACACACTACATCATGCAGACCGCCCAGATCGCCAAGGTGGAGGAGGGATTCTCTACGTGAACGACACTATACCTCATGAACTCGTCCCTACAGCAACCCCAGACAACTTTGACCTATTATCGCTGAAACTGTCAGCCAACGACCGCACCATCAACGCAACATGCGTCTACCGACCACCCCGTTGCGACCATCGTCTATTCTGCCAGCACCTTGAGGAACTGATCCGAGTCATACCAACAACAACGCAAAAGATTATCCTCGGTGATTGTAATGCAAAGAACGCCGCTTGGTGCCACTCTGACACAACATATGCTGTTGGCGAGGATCTAGCAGTGCTGTTCCAAACTTACTCTCTACACCAACATGTCACATTCCCCACTCTTATACAGAATGGGCACCCTAAATCCTGCCTAGATCTCGTCGTCACGGATGTAGACAGCGACTATGTCCTTGTCTCTAGTCTCCCGCAGGTCGGCAACTCGGACCATGTATCCATCAGGGGTTTAATTAAGCCAGTCGCTGCACCCCCTCGAGCCGTACCACCTCCCACCCATAACACCACCCATTGGAAATGGTCAAACCAAAGCATCAGCAGTCTGAAAGCCGAAATTGAACGCACACAACTGCTACCGGAAGGTGACACCCTGAATACTACCAACATAGACAACCTGTGGCACTCATGGAAGGACAAAGTGCTCACTTGCACCCGCAAACACTGTGCAGTACCTCACGCCCCGAGGCATACTAGCCAACCCGCAAAGCCATGGCTGAACCCAGAGCTCACTAACGCCATCAGAGAAAAACACCGGCTCTACCGTGCCTACTTGTGCACCCTGACACCCTGCAACTGGACAGCATACACCACTCAACGCAACAAAGTTACTCACCTTCAAAGTTACTCACCTTCTCCGATTCGCTAAGTCTACATATGTCAGTAATGGCACTGGGACGAGCCACTCCACACCAAACATACACAAACTGATGCGCGGCCTCCAGTCCTCACAACGACCTACTATGCCAGACATGCTCAGGCTCCCAGGGCCAGACTCTCTCAACCCCCGCTGAAAAGCAACCGCCCTGAACGCTTTCTTCATCTCGCAGAGCCAACAGTCAGTCACAGGGTGCCACAAGGAACTCCCCTCCATTGATTCCCCCACACCCAATACTCCTGGCCTCACTACACTTGAAACAACAGCCCAAAGTCTCAAAGTTACTGTCTAACCTGGACCCATCAAAGAGCCCGGGCTGTGATGGCATACCAACCCGCCTACTGAAAGAGGCAGCCAGTTCACTTGCGCCATCCCTAGCAACCCGTTTTAACATCTGGTCATCCTAATAAAGATATTATTATTATTATTATCTCCTTCGAACGTTGCACTATCCCGCAAGAGTGAAGTGACGCAACAGTCACCCCCAAACACGAGAAGGGCAGCAAAACCGAGCCCTCCAACTATCTATCGATATCGCTACTCAGCGTGACGTCGAAAGTACAAGAGAGGATAGTTGCTGACCGCATCTCGAAGCACATCCAACCTCACCTCCCCAACGGCCAATCAGGCTTTCGGCCAAACGATGGCACCACACAGCAGCTATCTCGGTTAACCCTTTCCATGCCATGGACGCGTATACGCGTTTTTATTTAGAAAAGCGATCCTGTCCGCTTTTCTATTATTGTGTTCACATGGCAAGAAAAACGACACCGCTATGCTACGTAAGTTTCTACGTAAGGTGCTCGGTATTTCACTTAGGCTACGTAAGTCTCTACGTAAGGTGCTCGGTATTAGATCTACCAACGGGTGGTAGCTGCGTGCTGTGCACGTGCACGGCAGACATTGTGTTGCGCATGCAGTGCAGTCCGTGTTCGGATGTGCATGCGCGAGCAACTTACTCCTTTGGAACTGCTTCTTGTATGAGCTGTTTCGGATATTTCGTCTCCTGGCCTGGCTTATTTCGTTTCGGCGCTGCTGAGACCTCCTTTCGCGGAATATTACTCAATGACAGGTGAGTTGACCAGTTCCCTTTGATCCATTTGCTTGTGTTGACTCTTTCATTTACGAAAAGTGTGCTGATTTTGGGCGGAATGCAATAAAGAATGGAAAAGCTGACAGGATCTATTTTCTAAATTAGCTTTTCCGCTGCCGAGGCCTCCTTTTACGGAATACTCGATGACAGGTGATCTCTGAGTTGACCGGTTTCCTTCGATTCATTTGCTTATGCTCACCCTTTCATTTCCGGAAACGTGTGCTGATTATATTCGGATTTAGATCCATTTTTATCTCTTTGTCCTTGTCTACACTGTGCGAAGAACGCGAGTTCACCTTCTTGACGGTAAGGCTTATGTTAGATGTGTTGTCGAAATACCCATATTCATTGTACATTGGTATGTTACAAATAATGCACTGGTCAGTGGCATACTATCGTTGGCAGTCCCCAATCTGGAGGGAAAGGTTCAAGGACCCATTGACCGAGTTTGCAAAATATATTCGCGTATCAGGGAAAATCTCCATTGTGGAGAGGTTCGGTAAACTTGTTTGCTTCATACGAAACAAGCCAATGGGTGCAGTCTCGTCTCGTGAAGATCTCGTACTTGTATGATTGGATTTGTTTACTCGAGTCTGGGCTGTTTAATTTATTATTTGTGAGTACCGCCGAGATTGCACTGCCCCAAATACAGTTTCGTGCCGCCAAAGCAAGAATTACGATCTGCAATATGTTTGTAGTACCTGCAAGAATGTGCTGTACATGTATCGTACTTTCTCTGTTGCTGTTTCAGTTGCCGTCATGTTGCAAGAAAGGTTCAGTAGAGAGGTTCTGCAAAACGAAAATTCGAACGAAGTTTCGCGACAGTCCTTGCAAAAGTGTGTACGAATTTTGCGTTCTGCACATTTTCGTAGTTTGCGCGGGCCAAGTGCACGTACGCCATGACCCGATCTCACGAAAGTGTGTACGACTGTTCACTTCGCGTTTCCTGCAAGTTTCGCGTCCAAAGTTGCGAAAGTTCGTGCGAAGTTTCGCACTTCATGACGTAGAACGAAAGTTCGCATTTTCGTTTTGCAGAACCTCTCTAGTGACTCATTTGTTTCATGCGAGACGAGTCAATGAGTTGGTGTAGCTTAGAATCTTTCGCTGTAGAAGAAATCTATTTGTATGTCTATTGGAGAAATAATTGTATTCACTGGTTATAAATTAGGTTAAGACAAACTCACAGAAATATACCATCGGTCCCTTGGTGTTCGTCCTAAAGAGGTTCGACTGGATATCATTCCTACTCACCAAAAGATGTGTAAGATTTTATTATTATGGAGTGCCTTGTTTATCTCTCAGTACCTCCAACCATAGCCTAGTCCCTTTTATCCTCGGGATCAGTGTAGTTGTTGGAACGAGGTTTTGGACTGAGCAATGTATTTGTTTACATTTTAATACATGTTTATTGTTCCTTCTTTGCTGTGTTGTTTTAGAAAATCGTGGACTAACAGTTTGAAGTCATTAATCTACTTCCAAAAGTTGTATCGACATCAACAGGATTACGATTTCAGTGCAATATGATGCAGGATGACCTTATCACGATAACCCATGATTATAAACCATTATAAACACAGAATTAACAAAAACATCTGCGACACGCACCTGGTTACATTTCTCAAATAAATCTGATCGAGGGTGGGGAAATCTGAAATCTATCTGAAAGGCAAGACAATTTTATGACAGTCATGAAATTCTGCTACAGCAACATTCACAGAATGACCTCCGTATAAAAAAAAGTATCACCACGGTCCACCACTACTCACATGTTTCCCCGCAGAAGAACATGCATTATGCTAGTGCCATTTTCTGCAAGAAAAGGCTTGCACATCAATGCGTATAATACGGTATTGATATGATGTGAAGGCCATCATTTACAAATTGATAATAGGGCATTCCATTGATTGGTGGCAGAAAAAAACAAAAGAAATTATAGCAAGAAAAACTGCTTTATGGCAGTTTTCTAAAAAAGGTTATTGTGTTCTAGTCCATGGACCGGACCCCGTCTAAAAAGTAAGAAATTAACGAAATGTGATAGCCGACAATTAAAATTTCACACAAAACCTCACAATAATCACACACAGAATGAAAAGCTACATGTAGAAGACCTTTTCCCCTCGTGATCCTCTTTCCTATGCATGCATGACTGCATGTTGCCAATTGTTGGTGCAGTACAAGTTTAGTGTTGAAAACAGCATTTCAAGTGTTGTGATTATTGTGAGGTTTTGTGTGAAATTTTAATTGTCGGCTATCACATTTCGTTAATTTCTTACTTTTTAGACGGGGTCCGGTCCATGGACTAGAACACAATAACCTTTTTTAGAAAACTGCCATAAAGCAGTTTTTCTTGCTATAATTTAGTATGAGCCGATTGGCCATGGACGCGTTTACAAGTTCTGCCTACACTGTACGATGCACACTGTACAGTACATGTGTATCGCGCGCTATAGACTAGTGTACAAACTGTCGTAACTCCGTCAAAATATCTCGGACTGCTAAGGTTGAGACACCGCTGTAAAGGTCTTGAGCTCATCTTTCCAGGGATATAAAGTTCTTCGCGATACAACAAGGTAAATTGAACGGCCAGAATGAACAAATTTCATTATTTGGCGATTGATTCAATTTTTTTGTTCGCGACTTCATGCAGGCTAAGTAAGGGATTTCCCCTAGACACAGCGCGTGCGCAGTCAGCTGCAACAAACGCGCTTGAATCTCAGCTTTCCAACGCAGTTTGAATCGTGAAAATCAGTTCACAATGAGCAAGAAGACGAAAGAACACATGAGAGGCAGTCGTTTTGTTATTTTCAGGCATCGTAGGGGGACTTTGAGAGGAGATGGAAGTGGCCCTGGTACGCCTGTCGTGCTGTGAGTCCCTGAAATGGCTTCCTGTTGTCCAGATCTTTCCAACAAGCCATGGATCGTGAAAATCCATCAACAGTGAAAGTGCAGTGTACAGTGAAATAGCAATATATTTCGTTCTGATGTGCGCGTGCAGCTTTGAACAGTTGAGCTCAGCGCCTGAACAATGCGTGGCCAACACAGGAAAACATGCTGGCATGGAAAGGGTTAATCCATCAGATCACCCAGAAAAGAGACGCTGGGCAAACAGTAATTGCTTGCTTCTTCGACCTATCTAAGGCGTTTGACCGGGTGTGGCACCAAGGACTGCTTGCAAAATTGGCCCACCTCGGACTCGATGGCAAATGCCTCCAGTGGCTTGCCTCTTATCTCACTAACAGACGACAACGTGTGCAAGTGGAGAGCAGCAAATCAACCTGGCTGAACATTCCATCGGGGTCCCCCAAGGCTCTGTCTTGGGGCCACTTTTGTTCACGGCCTACACAGTCGATCTGCCAACCGCCTGCATAAATGCCAACACTGAGTGCAGCCAGTTTGCCGGCAACACTGCCATCATTGCCGCTCACGAGAAATTTCTAGCCGTAGAAGAGTACCTCCAGTCAGCTGTGACAACTGCGGCACAGTGGCTGAAGGATTGGCATCTCCTGGTCAAGTAAGACCACTGTCATCCACTTTTACCACACCAACCGGCCACCTCCCAGACCACCATCAATCAAACTCCCCCATCTATGCTTCTCTTGATCTCTTTAATAGCATTCCACTAAGCCTCCGGCATATCAACCCCAGACGGGATTTCAAAGCAAACATCCTACCACTTGTCATCTCTTCCGTATGTACTTGCTCACATCGCTCAGCACATCTATAGCTCCATTGCGACCAGCCTATGTGATAAACTCCCTATTTCGATCGCTACTGCCTCAGCAAGCAGCTAAACTTTGATCTCTCTGTATCTGATCCCCGTGCCTGTAATTATTTTTCTCCTATTGGCCACAGGCCATCGTGAGAATAAAAGATTTCAAACGTGTGCACATGCATAAGCATGCAGGTACACACAAACAAACAAACACACACACACACACACACACACACACATGCATGCACATCTTCGTCAATTTGTAGGAGCCAGACCATTGGTTTGGTGAGAAGTCTTCGGAGCCTGTTCATGTGATGAAGTAAAACATAATACAACTTAGAAGTTGGCCTTTATTTCAAAACAAACTGGGTGTCAGAAACTGGGTGATGCACGGGGTGAAGAATTCGAAGAGTGCAAGCAAATAAAGCAATGGTGACAAATCCAGTCAAGTAAATAGGATAAATCAAAACCAGATAAATAGGAAAATCCAATTAGAAAAGAAAAGAATCAAGTCAACTAGGGAATAGCATAACCATGAGCAAACC